>NC_086098.1:238603073-238903073 GCF_963921235.1 Mobula hypostoma
CTGCTTGCATTTCACCGTCTATTCCCCTCATAATTTTGTGTACCTCTATCAAATCTCTCCTCATTCTCCAACGCTCCAGGGAATCAAATCCTAACCAATTCAACCTTTCCCATAACTCAGATCCTCCAGTTTGAGCAACATCCTTGTAAATTTTCTCTGTGCCCTTTCAAGCACTGATATCTTCCCTGTAGGTAGGTGACCAGACAATAATCCAAATTAGGCTTCATCAAAGTTTTATCCAACTTCAGGCAGCATAACATCCCAACTCCTGTACTCAAGACACTGATTCATGAGGGGCAATATGACAAAAGCTCTAACCAGCCCCCTCCCTCATCTCCACCCCCCCCAACACCAACACATTGGAAAGACGGCTTCCCCACTCTTACCTTCCTCCCGCATCTGGACGTACTTGCGGACGGCGATGTGTTTGCGCCACGCCTTCTGGATCACCCGGGCGAAGTTGTTGAACTTCCGCTCCCGCATCTCCTCCAGCAGGAAGAGCTGCAGGGAGAGAACAGAGACATCCTCGCTCACTTGGGGCCCTGTCGCCGGAGGTCAGGGGACGTGGGCTCCAGGTAGGCAGGGGGGGCGCTGGAGGGACTCTCTGGGAAGAGGGGGAATTGGGCGATGGTGGGTGGGAGGGGGTGGACAAGGGTGGAGTTCAAATCTCACCCACTAAGATCGTGTGACTGATTCCAATCAGTCTGGCTGGTAGCAGGAAAGAACCAGTCAGGACCCCTTGGGTCCAGAATCAATATCAGGATTATTATCACTGACGTGGGTCATAAAATGTTAAACTCAAGAGATTCTGCAGATGCTGGAACAACACACACACACGTACACAATGCTGGAGGAACTCGGCAGGGCAGTCAGCAACTATGCAGAGGACGCAAACAACAGGAATTCTGCAGATGCTGGAAATTCAAGCAACACACATAAAAGTTGCTGGTGAATGCAGCAGGCCAGGCAGCATCTCTAGGAAGAGGTGCAGTCGACGTTTCAGGCTGAGACCCTCCGTTAGTCCTGACGAAGGGTCTCGGCCTGAAACGTTGACTGCACCTCTTCCTAGAGATGCTGCCTGGCCTGCTGCGTTCACCAGCAACTTTTACGTGTGTAACTATGGAGAGGAATTCAGGCTGAGACCCTCTCCATGGATGCTGCCTGACCTGCTGAGTTCCTCCAGCATTTTGTGTGTGTTACTCTATCATGAAACTTGCAGCAATACAGTGCAAGACATAAAAAAAATTATAAATTACAATAAGAAATAAATAAATAGTGTGAAAGAGGAGTCGTGAGGTAGTGTTCATGGGTTCATTGTCCATTCAGAAATCGGATGGCGGAGGGGAAGAAACTGTTCCTGAAACATTGAGTGTGTGTCTTCAGGCTCCTGTACCTCCTCCCTGATGAGAAGAGGGCACGTCCTGGGTGGTGAGAGTCCTTAGAGCTGGCATCCTGTCCAGTTCCCTCTTTGACTCCTGTCCCAACTGAAGCATGCAGTCACATCCTGCATGGGTTTAAGGTGAGTGGGGAAAGTTAAAAGGAGGTTTACGTGGCAAGTGTTTTTTTTCACACACAGAGGGCATTGGTGCCTGGAATGTGCAGTCAGGGTACACAGTAGCGGAGGCAGAAGTGACAGTGATATTTAAGAGACATTTAGACGGTCACATAGACAGTGGGGTATATGGGTCAAGTCCAGGCAGAGGGATTTCTTTAAATTGACAAAAACAGAACTGCATCAGATCATGTGCGAGAATTGGCAAATGCATATGCGGCTGATTGATCGCACGGTGAATCGATTGGGCCTCCTACATGCTGGAGGCATTCTCTTCAATGCGCGGGCTTCTGAGTATGCGTGCGTTCTGTCTTGGCGGGCTCAGTTCGTAGCTACCACTCTATGAGCTGTTATGGTGCGGGCTTTCGACTATGCATGTGGTTCGTAGCTACCACACTGTGAGTTGTTAGTTGCTGTTCTTGTGCCACATACAGGCGACACAGTGGACCGAAGACCCTGTTACTGTGCTGTACTGCTCTATGTTTAATCGGGCAAGTTAAAGCCTATTTTTACTGATGACGTCATGTCTCACGTCCGGTTCTACTGAACTCTTAAATCCAGATTTATTTAGTTAATTGAATTTAAATCCCCTGCCAGGATTTGAATTCCCGTCACTGTGCCTGTGGCCTGGTTATGAAGGAAGAGCGCTGTCGTATCTCATTAGAGACTGCTGATTAAAGCAAGACAGAAGGCACTGCCCCTAGCCACCAGCCCTAAACACCAAGGCTGGTAGGCAGGAAGCTGCAGGAACTGAACTCAGCCAGCTCCATCACAGGCACTAGTCTGCCCAGCATCAAGCACACCTTCAAAAGGCAATGCCTCAGAAAGGGGGCATCTATCATTGCGGACCCCATCACCCAGGACGTGCCCTCTTCTCATTGAAGGCACAGGAGCCTGAAGACACACACTCAACATTTTAAGTACAGCTTCTTCTTCTCCACCATCAGTGTCTAGCATCATCTTATGGGCTTGCAATCTCTGCGTCTCCATCTCTGGAGACAAACTATTGACTGGCATCTTTTATAAACCTACTGATTCCCATGATTACCTTGACCGTAACTCTTCCCACCACTTCTGTAAAAATACAATTCCCTTTTCTCAGTTCCTTCGTCTCTGTCGTATCTGTTACCAGGACGCGGCTTTCCTTTCCGGGACATCAGAGATGTTCTCCTTCTTCAAGGAGCGGGGTTTCCCTTCCTCCACCATTGATGCTGCCCTCACCCACATCTCCTCCATTTCCCAAACATCCGTGCTCACCCCATCTTCCCACCGCCTTCCTGACAGAGTTCCTCTTATCCTCACCTACCACCCCGTGAGCCTCCGCATCATTCTCTGTAACTTCCGCCATCTCCAAAGGGATCCCATCATCTTTACCTACCCTCCCACCCCCGCTTTCCATAGGGAATGCTCCCCCCAGTGATTTCCTTGTCCATTCGTCCCTCCTCAATAACTTGTATTCCGGCACTTATCCCTGCAAGCAACCAAGGTTCTACACCTGCCCGACAACCTCGTCCCTCTGCTCTGTTCAGGGCCCCAAACAGTCCTTACAGGTGAGGCGACACTTCACCTGCAAGTCTGCTGGGGTCGCCTATTGCAGCCGGTGCTCCCGATGTGGCCTCCCCTACACTGGCGAGACCCGCGGTAAACTGGCGGACCACTTCATTCAGCACTTTTGCTCCAGCTGCCGAAAGCAGAACATCTCAGAGGCCAAACATTTTAATTCCCATTCCGACATGTCAGTTGATGGCCTCCTCTTGTACCCCCATGAGGTCACTGTCGGGGTGGAGAAGCGACACCTTATATTCTATTTGGGTAGCCTCCAACCTGATGACATGAATATCGATTTCTCCTTCCGATTAAAACAAAATCCCCCCCCCCTTCTATTCCTCACCCTGGTCTCTTACCTCTTCTCATTTGCCTCAATTCCTTCCTTCTTCTCCAGCTCTTCATCTTTCCAACCCACCTGCCGTCATCTATCAGCTTCCAGCTATCATTCTACCCCACACTCCACCTTTTAATTCTGGCATCTTTCTCCTTCTTTCCCAGTACTGAAGAAGGGTCTCGGCCCAAAATGTCAACTGTTTATTTGTTTCCACAGATGCTGCCTGTCCTGCTGAGTTCCTCCAGTATTTTCTGCCTGTTATATTTATTGTGCTTTTTTTTATTATTGTGTTCTTTATCTTATTGTTTGTGCTGCATCACATCTACAATAACAATTATTTTGCCCTCCTTTACACTGTCTACTGGAAATGATATTCAGCCATCTTGAATCTTCTGCAGGCAAGCATTTTCCCCTCTGGAGTCTTCATCTGTCTCCCAGACCATGAACATCTGCTAAAGCCCCCACCTACCCCACACTTTCTCTCTTCTCCCCCTCCCATCGGGCAGGAGATATGAAAGTCTGAAAGCTTATACCATAGGTTCAAGGACAACTTTGACCCCAGACTCTTGTATGATAAGATGGACTCTTGGCCTCACAATCTACCTCATGATTGAGACATGTAAGATTATTAAGGGATTGGACAAGATAGAGGCAGGAAATATGTTCCAGATGCTGGGAGAGTTCAGTACCAGAGGGCATGGTTTAAGAATAAGGGGTAGATCATTTAGGACAGAGCTGAGGAGGAACTTCTTCTCCCAGAGAGTTGTGGAGGTGTGGAACGCGCTGCCTCAGAAGGCAGTGGAGGCCAATTCTCTGGATGCTTTCAAGAAGGAGCTAGATAGGTATCTTATGGATAGGGGAATCAAGGGTTATAGGGACAGGGCAGGAACCGGGTATTGATAGTAGATGATCAGCCATGATCTCAGAATGGCGGTGCAGGCTCGAAGGGCCGAATGGTCTACTTCTGCACCTATTGTCTATTATGATCTTGCACCTTGTTGTCTATCTGCACTGCACTTTCTCTGCAGCTGTTACACTTTATTCTACGTTGTTTTTGTTTTACCTTGTTCTGTGTGGCTAATACGAGGGGGCATAGTTTTAACGTGATTGGAGGGAAGAACCCTGCCACTGACAACCCCCTCCCCCCGAAATCACCTTCAAATTCCTCCAGCATTTTCTGTGTGTTGCTCAAGACTTCCAGCACCTGCAGAATCTCTTGTGTTAAAAATCTTGAACCTTCGTTTTTTTTGGTGGCTGGGGGGGAAGGGGTGGTGGTGGGGAGGGAGGGGGTAGTCAGGACAGTCAGACAAATCGGGATCCCGGTACACGCGTGAAAGGTGCGAGGAATTTCAGCGGAGATAACACCAAGACGATTAGCCAGTTTTCTTGAGAAGCTGACAGTGGGAAGGGGGAAGGGGGAACGGTGGAGGGTGGAGGGTGGAGGGAGTGAGTGTCAGTGATGAACCCTCCGGGAACTCATCACAGTAATGTAGCAGTTAGCGTAACGCTTTACCATGCCAGTGAGCTGGGTTCAGTTCCCGCCATTGTCAGTATGTTTGTACATTTCTGTGACTGCATGGGTTTCCTCTCTCATTCTGATGACACGCGGTTAGGGTTAGTAAGTCGTGGGCGTGCTACGTTGGCACAGAAGCATGGCGACAGGCTGCCCGCAGCACAATCCTCGGACTGTGTTGCTTGTTGATGCAAAATGGCTCATTCAACGTCACGTTCCAATATTTTGATGCACATTTGACAGACAAAGCTAAACTTTTTAATCTCTGAACAGGAGGGCGATCGCTCACTCTTCCTGGCAGGGGGCTCTCTGGGAACTCACGGTGGCATGTTAGCCAGCCAAACGCTATCAGGGTGCCTGCAACCCTTGTCAGCTTCCCGTGGTTCAGAGTGGGAAGGGGAATGGTGGTGGAGGGAGGACACCTCACCCCGGGGAACTCACCGACTCTGGCGCCTTGATGAAGACCTTGTGTTTCCCGAGCTGGAACTGGTCCTGATCCATATTGACCGACTGCAGCAGGTGCGTCACCCCCTGTCTCTCGTTGCCCCTCCACCTGGGCCACGTCTCCTTGGTCAGGATGGCGTACCTGCAGTGGGAACAGGCGGGCAGGTACCGAGTCTGAGGTAGGGAGGGGGAAAGCCAACCCCGTAACCCACCCCACTACGCCGGGACACAGAGCGCGAGGGGGAACATTACCTCTGGAGGAACTTGTGGAAGACCCTTCGGTAGGTGTAGCCAGCCCGTCGCACGCGGATGTTTTCACTCAGTCCCAGGTACTCAACCTGATGCTTCACCCTTGGGCAAGAGGAACAGAAGAGACCTTCACCATTCTAGGTATCAGCAGAAAACACCCCAAGGTTCCTGGAGCAGTCTGGTGATGTATACGGACCTCGGAGGCCCCACGTCTAATGGTCTGAGCCGCGGACTGGAGATTGTCCACAAGTGAGAGTGGGGAGCCAAGGAGCGGAGGTGGCCTGTCCTGGGATTGGAGACCTGTCTATGTGTGTCAGTGAGTGGGAAAGGGGCTTGTTTTGATGTCCTTATCTTGTTCTGGTGAACAGTGTGACATGCTAATGCTGGCACCAAAATGTGACGGCCAAGAGGTCACTTCTACCAGTCTTGATGAAAGAGCTCTGCCTGAAAGGTCAAATGTTTAGACCATAGACAAAGGACCAGAATCAGGCCATTCAGCCCATTGAATCTGTTCCACCAGGCCATCATGGCTGATTTATTATCCTTCACAACCTCATTCTCCTATCTTTTCTCCGTAACCTTTGACACCCCGACTAATCAAGAACCTAGCATCCTCTGCCTTAAATGTACCCAAATGACTAGGCCTCCACAGCTGTCTGTGGCAATGGATTCCAGAGATTCACCACCCTCTGGCTAAAGAAATTCCTCATCATCTCTGTTCTAAATGAATGTTCCTCTGTTCTGAGGCTGTGCCCTCTGATCCTAGACTTCCCCACGGTCAGAAACATCCTCTCCATCTCCACTCTGTCCAGGCCTTTCAATAATCAATAAGAACACTCCCCCCACCCCGTCCCATTCTTCTAAACTCCAACGAGTACATGCCCAGAGCTACCAAACATATCTCATATAACACTTTCATTCCCGGGATCATTCTTGTGAACCTCCTCTGAACCCTCTCCAATGTCAGCAAATATTTTCTTAGCTAAGGGGTGCAAAACTGCTCACAATACTCCAGGTGAGGCCTCACCAGCGCTTTATAAAGCCTCAGCATTACATCTTTGATTTTATATTCTGGTCCTCTCGAAATGAATGCTAACACCACATTTGCCTTCCTCATCACTGGCTCAACCGGCAAGTTAACCTTCAGGGAATCGTCCCTGTGCACCTGTGAGTTTTTTTTCTGCCCATTTAGAAAACAGGCTATGCCTGTATTCCTTAGTGCATGACCATACACTTCCCTACACATATTCCAACCACCACTTCTTCGCCCATACTCCCAAACTGTCCAAGTCTTTCTGCAGACTCCCTGCTTCCGCAACATTACCTGCCCCCCATCTATCTTTTTATCATCTGCAAACTTGGCCTCAGTCATCAATTCTGTCATCCAAATCATTGACATACAATGTATAAAGAAATGGTCCCAATACTAAACCCTGTGGAACATCACTTGTGACTGGCAGCTAATCAGAAGAGGCCCCCTTTAACACGACCCTTTGCCCCCTGCCAGTCAGCCAATGTTCTATCCGTGCCAGTATCTTTCCTGTAATATCATGGGCTCTTTATCTTGTTAAGCAGCCTCATGTCCAGCACTTGTCAAAGGCCTCCTGAAAATCCAAGTAAACAACATCCACTGACTCTCCTTTGTCTATCCTGCCTATTAATTACCTCAACGAATTCCAACAGAATTTTTTGGCAAGATTTCCCCTTAAGAAAACAAAACATTATTTTATCATGTTCCTCCAAGTATGCCAAAACCTCATCCTTGACAATGGACTTCAACACCTTCCCAACCACTGAAGACACACTAACTGGTTTACAATTTCCTTTCTTCTGCCTCCTTTCCTTCTTAAAGAGTGGAGTGACATTTGCGATTTTCCATTCCAGAACCATTCCAGGATCTAGTGATTCTTGAAAGATCATTACTAATACTTCCACAGTCTCTTCAGCGACGTCTTTCGGAACCCTGGGGTGTACTTCACCAAAGGTGACTTAGTCCATAAGTCCATAATGTACAGTAGCAGAATTAGGCCATTTGGCCCATCGAGTCTACTCTACAATTTCATCATGGCTGATCCATTCTTCCTCTCAGCCTTGATCTCCTGTCATCTCCCTGTGCCCCTTCATGCCCTAACCAATCAAGAATCTATCAACCTCTGCCTTAAATATACATAAAGATTCAGCCATCACAGCTGCCTATGGCAACAAATTCCACAGATTCACCACTCTCTAGCTAAAGAAATTCCTCCTCTTTGTTCTAAAAGGGCACCTCTCTTTTCCCCACCATAGGAGACATCCTCTCCAGATCCACTCTATCAAGGCCTTTCACCATTCACTGAGGTCACCCCTCATTCTTCTGAATTCTAGTGAATACAGGCCCAGAGCCATCAAACACTCTTCATATGACAAGCCATTCAATTCTGGAATCATTTTTGTGAACTTCCTTTGAACCCTCTCCAGTTTCAGCACATTCTTCTGAAGATAAAGGGTCCAATACTCCTCGCCAGTTCTTTATAAAGCCTCAACATTACATCCTGGCTTTTATATTCTAGTCCTCTTGAAATGAATGCTAACACTGCATTTCCCTTCCTCACCACAGATTGAATCTGCAAATTAACCTTTAGGGAATCCTGCACAAGCCTTTGTTTGTAAACCAACTACCTCATCTTCAGCACTATGACTCCAGTCCCCAACCTCTGCCAAATGAGTCTAAACCCTCCAAAACAACTCTAGCCAACCTGCCCGCAAGGATATTGGAGCCCTTTGGGTTCAAGTGTAACCCGTCCCTTTTGTGCAGGTTGTACCTTCCCCAGAACAGATGCCAATGATTCATAAATTTGAACCCCTGCCCCCTGCATCGCTTCCTCAGCCACACCTGCACTTGCCAAATCATCCTGTTCTTACCCTTACAGATGTGTGGCACAGGTAGCAATCCAGGATTACTGCCCTGGAGGCCCTGTTTTTCAGTTTTCTGCCTAGCTCCATAAAATTTCTTTTCAGGACTTCCTCACCTTGTCCACCTATGTCATTGGTGCCAATATGCACCAAGACTTCTGGCTGCTCACCCTCACTCTTGAGAATGCCACTGGCCCGATCCGAGACATTCCTGAACCTGGCGCTAGGGAGTCAACATACCATCTTCGGGTGTCTCTATTGCTCCCACAGAATCTCATCTTTGTTCCTCTGAGAGTGTTACCTCCTATCATCACAGCAGTCCTCTTCACCCCTCTACTGTGCTGAGCCACAACACTGGACAATGCCAGAGACCCGGTCACGGTGGCTTCCCCAGTAGGTCATCCCCCTCAACCGTATCTGAAGTTGTATATTTATTATTGAGGAGAAGGATCACAGCTGTACTCTACACTGGCTGTGTATTTCCCCTCCTTCTCCTGACAGTCACCCAGTTACTTGTCTCCTGCAACACAGGGGTGACTACCTCCCTGTAGCTCCTGTCCATCACTTCCTCATTCTCTCCTCAATCTACCTTCAGATCCACAAGAACCTTCTCCTTAGTATTAGCAACTACACTCACTTCTGCCCCCTGACACTCACAACTTTCTGATATACTGCTACCATCTTCCACAGTGAAGACTGACACAAAGTACCTATTAAGTTCATCCGCCATTACTTTGTTCTGCATTACTACCCCTCCATCATTATTTTCCAGCGGTCCCATATCCACTCATGCCTCTCTTTTACTCTTTATAGATCTGAAAGAACCTTTGGCATCCTCATTGATACTTTTGCTTGCTTACCCTTCATATTTCATCTTTCCTCTCCTTATGTTTTTTAAGTTGCCTTCTGTTGGTTTTAAAAACCTTTCCAATCCATTAATTTTTGCTATATTATCTTCCCCCTCTTTTGCTTTTGTGCTGGATTTGATTTCTTGTCACCCATGGTTGCCTCAGAGACCATAAGCTACGGTAGCAGAAATTGGCCAACTGGCCCATCAGGTCTGCTCCACCATTTCATCATGGCTTTCACCCATTTTTCCTCTCATCCGCTCTTCAGAATACTACTTCTTCTTTGGGATGTATCTATCCTGTGCCATCTGAATGGTCCTAGAAACTGCAGCCATTACTTTTCTGCCGTCATCTCTGCTAGTGTCCCCTTCCAATCAAGTTTGGCCAGCTCCTCTCTCATGCATCTGTAATTCACTTTACTCCACTGTAATACTGAAACATCTGACTTTATCTTCTCCCTCTCAAACTGCGGGGTGAATTCTATCATATTATGATCACCGTCTCCCAAGGTTCCTTTACCTTAAGCTCCCTCATCAAAATCTAGTTCATTACATAACACCCAATCAGAATTGCCTTTCCCCTTAGTGGGCTCAACCATAAGCTGCTCAAAAAAGACATCTTGTAGGCAATTTACAAATTCTCTTCCTCTTGGGATCCAACACTAACCTGATTTTTTAGATTAGATTAGATTCAACTTTACTGTCATTGTGCCGAGTGCAGATACAAAGCCAATGAAATGCAGTTAGCATCTGACCAGAAAAGCAAAGAATAGTGTTATTTACAAAATAACTGTGAATAAAAAGTAAGTGCTACAGCACACAAATATAAAAGTACTGAGACAGTACAATATGGGTGCAATACTGCTTAGCGCTGTGATGAGAGGTTCAGCAGGGTCACAGCCTCAGGGAACAAGCTCTTCCTGTGCCTGCTGGTGCGGGAGCGGAGGCTCCTGTAGCGCCTACCGGATGGGAGGAGAGTAAAAAGTCCATGGTTAGGGTGAGATGCATCCTTGATAATGCTTTTCGCCCTGCCCAGGCAGCGTTTATGGTAGATGTTCTCAATGGTGGGCAATTGGGTGCCGATAATCCAACCCACCTTCAACATTTTGTGTTTGTTACTCTGGATTTCAAGCATCTGCAGAATTTCTTGTATTTCTGAATGGGTCAGAGTTGTGAGGAGACATGAGAGGTGGCAGGCGCTGGAGATCATAGGCGAGAGATTTAAAAGGGACATCAGGGGTAGCTTCACACAAAGGATGGTGCGTATTTGGAATGAGCTGCCAGAAATAGTGGTTGAGACAGCATACTAACAACATTTAAAAGCCATCTGGATAAGCACATATATCAGAGAGGTTGAGAGGGCTGTGGGAAAAATGTGGGCAGGTGAAGCTTGTTCAATGGGTATCCGTCAGTATGACTGAGTTGGGCCAAAGGGTCAATTTCTATGCTGTAAGAATCTGGAGCAATGCACAGTCTACTGGAGGACAGCAGTTCGAGCAGCATCGTCTAATGAGGATAGGCTGAGCAATCTGGGAGGATGAGAAAGATGCTGCCGGGGTTGGTGCTGGAGACAGGTACATTAGGGACATTTAAGAGGGTCTTAGATTGGCACATGGTTGATAGAAAAATGGAGGGCTATGTAGGAGGGAAGGTTTAGATTGACCTTGGCACAACAGCATAGTCCGGAGGGCCTGTACTGTTCTACGTTCTAAATAGGGAGAGCCACATTCGAGACATCGGAGGGACTCCGCAGGACATACAGCATCCGTGGAGGGAATAGTGAGTGATTTTGGAACGAGACGCTTTACCTGGACTGAGAGAGTAGAGGGCAGAGAGCTGGTAACCGGAAGGGTGGGGGAAAGAGTTGTCAAGCACTGGGCGGATCCAGGTGCTGAAGGGTGATAGGCAGATGGAGGGAGCGATGTGGGCGAGAGGTGATGGGTGGAGCTTCCGAATCGACAGCCACAGAAGGTACAAGGTGTGTTGGGACGTCCTGAGGTGGGGAAATTGACCCCTCCCCTCCTCCCATCAGGGTGGCTCGGACTGACCTGGTCTCCTCCCAGTCCTTGGCTCTCTTGGTTTCGTTGGGTTTGATGCAGCGGATGTAGTGAGGGGTGCATTTCATCAGCGTGGTCACCAGGTCATTGGCTTGTTTCTGAGAAAAGATGCACAAAGACAGGTTTGTGTTTCCTTTTTCTTTTTAAATCTTTTTATTAAATTAGTACACAAAAAGTAAACCATGTAGACACTAATACGCTGTTGCAATATAAATTTGCAAGAGATATTATTACACAAAAAGAAAGTTAGTACGAACAGTGCAGTTTAGATATAAAATAACAAGATAATATAATAGTATACTAATTTTCCATACACATCAGTAAAGAGAAGAAAAAACTCCCCAAAAAAACCCCCAAAAAAACCCCACCGTGCAACTAATCTAAAAAGCAAAGCAAAGCAATGGGCTAACTAGGTAACAAGTAGACTTAAACAGCTTAAAACAATCACGTCCTCAAACCCGACCTCCATTAAAAACTGTTAAAAAAGCAAGCAGGGAATGTAAATATGGGCAAAGAGAACAAAAAAAAATTACATTAAATGAAAATGTTGAATAAAAGATCTCCAGGTCTGTTCAAATTTAACTGAAGTATCATAAAGATTACTTCTGATTTTCTCCAAATTTAAACATAGTATCGTCTGAGAAAACCAAAAGAACGTAGTTGGGGCATTAATCTCCTTCCAATGTTGTAAAATACATCTTTTCGCCATTAAAGTAAGAAATGCAATCATTCTACGGGCTGAAGGGGAAAGATTACTGGAAATTTTAGGTAATCCAAAGATAGCAGTAATAGGATGGGGAGAAATATCTATATTCAATACCTTTGAAATAATATTAAAAATGTCTTTCCAAAAAGTTTCCAAAAAGTTTCCAAAGTAGGACAGGACCAAAACATATGAGTTAAGGAGGCTATCTCCCCATGACATCTGTCACAAAGAGGGTTAATATGAGAATTAAAACGAGCTAATTTATCTTTAGCCATATGTGCTCTATGAACAACTTTAAATTGAATTAGGGAATGTTTGGAACAGATAGAAGAAGTATTGACTAGTTGTAAAATATGCGCCCAGTCATCCGCCGAAATAATAAAGCCCAATTCCTTTTCCCAATCTGACCTAATCTTATCAAATGGAGCTTTCCTAAGTTTCATGATAGTATTATAAATAATAGCTGTACACCTTTCTGACATGGATTAAGGTTAATTATAGTATCTAAAATATATGTAGGAGGTAACGTCGTAAAGGAAGAGAGTATAGTACTTAGGAAATTTCTAACTTGGAAATATCTAAAAAAATGTATTCTTGGTAAGTTATATTTGTTAGATAATTGTTCAAAAGACATAAGGGAGCCATCTAAAAATAAATCCAAAAACCGTGATATACCATTAGTCTTCCAAATTTGAAAGGCACGGTCCGTGGAAGAGGGAGGAAAGAATATGTTGCCTAAAATAGGAATCGCTAGCCCAAATTGATTAAGATCGAAAAATTTTCGGAATTGAAACCAAATACGTAAGGTATATTTAACTATCGGGTTACAAACCTGTTTGTGGTGTTTCAAATCGAAAGGAAGAGAAGAACCTAAAATGGAGCCAAGTGCATAACCTTGAGCAGATTGTAATTCCAATACTCCCCATTTAGGAATGGATAGTGTATCTTGGTCAAGTAACCAAAATTTCATGTGTCGAATATTAATTGCCCAATAATAAAATCTAAAGTTAGGTAATGCCAAACCTCCATGTCTCTTAGCTTTCTGTAGATGTATTCTACCCAATTTCGGGTTTTTATTTTGCCAAATAAAAGAAGAAATTTTAGAGTCAACTTTGTCAAAAAAGGATTTTGGAACAAAAATCGGTAGTGCCTGAAATATATATAAAAATTTTGGCAGAATAAACATCTTAACAGTATTAATACGACCAATCAAAGTTAAATAAAGTGGAGACCATTTAAATGAAAGTAGAGTAATGTGATCAATTAAGGGTAGGAAATTAGTCTTAAATAAATCCTTATGTTTACAGGTAATTTTAATCCCAAGATATGAAAAATGGTTATTAACCAATTTAAACGGGAGGTTCTGATATAAGGGAACTTGCTAATTAATCGGGAAAAGTTCACTCTTACTGAGATTTAATTTATAACCTGAAAAAAGACTAAATTGTGCTAATAAATCTAAAGCAGCAGGAATAGATTTTTGAGGATTAGAAATATATAAAAGTAAGTCATCAGCATAAAGTGATACTTTATGAGACTTTGAACCACGAGTTATGCCAATAATATTTGGAGATTCTCGAATAGCAATTGCAAGAGGTTCTAATGCAATATCAAATAATAAAGGACTAAGAGGACAACCTTGTCTAGTACCTCGAAAAAGACGAAAAAAAGGTGAATTTAAAGAGTTAGTATGAACTGAGGCCATAGGAGAATGACGTAACAGTTTGATCCAGGATATAAATTTCGGGCTGAAATTAAACATTTCAAGCACCTTAAATACGTAAGGCCATTCGACTCTGTCGAAGGCTTTTTCAGCATCTAAGGAAATGACGCACTCAGGATCATTTTGTGACGGGGTATAAACAACATTTAACAGTGTACGAATATTATAAAAAGAGTAACGACCTTTAATAAAACCTGTTTGGTCTTCTGAAATAATATAAGGAAGTGCTTTTTCTGATCTGTTTGCTAATAATTTAGAAAAAATTTTAGAGTCAACATTTAATAAGGATATTGGTCTATAAGATGCACATTGAGCAGGATCTTTATCCTTCTTTAATATTAAAGAGATCGATGCTCTATAAAAGGATTCGGGAAGTTTACCAAGTTTTAATGAGGCCTCCAGAACCTTGAATAACCAAGGGATTAATGAAGATGCAAAAAATTTATAAAATTCCGTGGTAAACCCATGACCAGGAGCTTTCCCCGGGTTCATAGAAAAAAATAACATTCTTAATCTCATCCGTAGTAAAGGAAGAGTCTAACATAGAAGATACATCATGTGAAATCTTAGGGAAATCTAGGTTATCTAAAAAGTCATACATATGTTTAGAGTCTCGTGGAGACTCTGTTTGATATAAGGAGGAATAAAAGTTAAAAAAGGATTGATTAATCTCAGCTTGATCAAATATCAGTTGATCTTTTTGATTATGAATCTGATTAATTTGAAATTTGGTATAATTAGTCTTCAACTGATTAGCCAACAGTTTACCGACTTTGTCACTATGTATATAAAATTCGCTTCTTGTTTTCATTAATTGATTTGCAATAGAGGACGAAAGTAATAAACTGTGTTCCATTTGAAGTTCAGTTCTTTGTTTATACAACTTCTCAGAAGGAGCTGTAGCATATTTCTTATCAATTTCCTTAATCTTGTCCACAATATCCAGCTCCTCCTCCTTCAACCTCTTCCTCAAAGCAGCAGAATACGAGATGATCTGACCACGAATATAAGCTTTAAAAGTATCCCAAAGGGTGTTCATGGCTATATCCTCTGTACAGTTGATTGTAAAAAAGAGATCAATCTGTTCATTCATAAAGTTAACAAAATCCGAGTCCTGAAGCAACAGCGAATTAAAACTCCATTGTCTATTATTTTGTGTATTGGCCAATATTTTAATAGAAAGCTTAAGTGGAGCATGATCCGAAATGGATATAGAGTCATATTCACATTTAACCACTGAAGAATTAAGACGAGAGTCAATAAAAAAAATAATCAATTCTTGAATAGGAATGATGAATATGTGAAAAAAAAAGAAAAATCTTTTTCCCGAGGATGCAAAAAACGCCAGATGTCCGTCGATCCGGAATCTGAGAGAAATGAATTAATCAAGGTTGCAGATTTATTGGGTAGGGTCCGTAAAGGAGCCGAACGGTCCAATAATGGGGATAAACAAGTATTAAGGTCCCCGCCCCAGATTAGTGAAAACTCATTCAAATTCGGGAACAAATTAAATAATGATTTGTAAAATTCTGGACAGTCCATGTTAGGGGCATAGATGTTAACCAAAACTACCTTTTTATTAAAGAGTAAACCACTAACCAATTGAAATCTACCATTCGGATCAGAAATAATATCGTGTTGTACAAAAGTGATTGAGGGATCTATAAAAATAGAAACTCCTCGAATTTTAGCATTGGAATTCGAATGGAAGTGTTAATCCTTCCAGAACTTAAAAAAACGTAGTCTGTCCCCCCTCCGCACATGGGTCTCTTGTAAAAATAGAATATATGCTTTAAGTCTCTAGAATACTTTAAAGACTTTTTTCCTTTTAATTGGATGATTAAGACCATTAGTATTCCAAGAGACAAAATTAATAGTAGACTCCATAATCCCTAAAGTCAACCCTCAAATAAAGGAGGATTGACAATAGGTTCCACCCACGAACCCGGAAAGGGAACAGAATAAACAAGAGATAACGGGAAAGAGAACGCGACAAATACTTCAGTAATATAAGTAGCCCAAGAAGAAAGAAAAACTAAAAAGTGAAGCCCCCCCCACCCCGTACTCCCAAAGCTAAATCTAAGATAGACCAGCCAGAAAGAAGCGAGCACTAGAACTACCCCCATGACTTCCGATAGTCGCTCACTAAAAAAAGTGTATATATAAAAAGATCAGCTAAAGTTATAAAACAGTAAAGGAATAAAAAAAAGTACACCGATTAAAACGAAAACAATATAATACAAAGAAAAAACAGGTGCATATAAAGAAAACCGTTAACCTACAACAGACCGTATACTTAAACAAGAAAATGAAATATTAGCATAGACTAGCCACGAAAACTACAAAAAGTACGTTTGAAAACTACAAAGTTTAAGGCCTCCAGGAATATACGTAAAATGACGCTGAGGGAATAGCCACCCAGAATCCCCAGGGAAGGAGAAAGAAATGACGCAGTTAAAAAAAGTTTGGCAACCATATTAATTAAACCGAAAAAAAACATTTCTGCCCTCATATGAAGCAAAAAGAATTAAACCCAACAGATTAACTGCCTCCAATCAGACAGAGATAATTTAATAGTGCGATTACGATATTGAAGGCAAGAGTTGATCCGGGTAACTCTGGGCTTCCGATAATTAAACAAGAAAATAAAATAATAGCATAGACTAGCCAAGGAAACTACAAAAAGTACGTTTGAAAACTACAAAGTTTAAGGCCTCCAGGAATATATGTAAAATGATACTGAGGGAATAGCCACCCAGAATCCCCAGGGAAGAAGAAAGGAATGATGCAGTTAAAAAAAGTTTGGTAACCATATTAATTAAACCAAAAAAAAACTTTTCTGCCCTCATATAAAGCAAAAAAAAAATTAAACCCAACAAATTAACTGCCTCCGATCAAACAGAGATGATTTAATAGTGCGATTAAGATGTTGAAGGCAAGAGTTGATCCAGGTAACTCTGGGCTTCCGAAGGAGAGTCGAAAAAACGGGAAGATCTATCAGATAATCGAATCCTCAAACGTGCAGGATAGAGCAACACTGGTTTTAAATCCATATTGTAGAATTCCGACATCACAGATCTGTAACGGACACGTTGAACATGAATCTGTTTACTAAAATCTTCCACCAACCGAAAGCGAAGATCCGAGAAATCAATGTAACCTTTAGGGCGAGCAAAGCAAAGCAACTTCTCCTTGCCTTGAAAATAATGAAATCATAGAATAACATGCCGAGGTTTATCTGACTTAGGCGAATATAATGGGACTCTGTGAGCCCGATCCAACAGTGGTGGTTGATCCGGAAATAAGGTGGGAAATGAATCTTTTAAAAGTTGAGAGAAAAACTTTATAGGGTCACCAGATTCAGCAGCTTCACAAATACCAATAATTCAGATGTTCTGTCGTCGCATTCTGCATTCTAAGTCGGAATTTTTAAAGGTCAGAAAGTCAAGTTTTTTCTTCATTACAGTAATTGTTTCTTCAATTTTCCCCATCTTGAGTTCATTTTGTTGTGTGGATTTTTGAAGATTAGATATAGCAATCTGATGTTCCGTGATAGATGTTTCCACTTTATCGATTACATCAATAATTTTCTGCAGTTTAATTGAAATTTCCACACAAATCAGATCCAATATAGTAGTTGAGATTTCCACACGAATCAGTTCAGATATAGCTTGCATAGTTACCGCTGGTTCAATCGGAGGGGGGTCGGTAACTTTCGGTCTAACCGTTGGTTTGTCGTCTTTCCCGTTCTTACACATAGCGGACCTTAAACGCATCCAAATATATAATAGCAATCCGCTGCAAGGTATTGTAAAAATCGTTGCCTTAAAAGTTAGCTTAAATGTAGCTGATCATAGGATAAAGCTCAGAGATAATGGAGCGAGTCAAGAACACAACTTCACTCCATGAGCTCTACCGGAAGTCTCAATAGGTTTGCGTTTCCAAGACATAGTTCGAAGACATAAAACTAATTAAAAGCATCAGCACAGGAGGCAGGAATAACTTGTATACGTTATCTATTTACGCATTGGAATAGTCCTTTCCAGCCCTTTGAGCTGTGCACCTAGCAACCCGAGCCTAATAACAGGACAATTTACAATGACCTATTAACCGGTACATCTTTAGACCGTGGGAGGAAACTGGAGCACCCTGAGGAAACCCAAGCGGCCAGGAGAAAAAGGCAAACTCCTTACAAACAGCGGCAGGAATTGAACTGGGGTCGCTGGTGCTGATGCTAATCGCTACGCTATCGTACCACCCTTCGCTTCACTTTAAGTGTGGCCCACACATACAGTATGATGTGGAAACAACGTGATGTATGCAATTCACTTTTTTTTAAGCATACAGCTCAAAATTAATTATTTAAACAAACAAGAATGCTTAATCAAACAATACACACAATATATTGTATTGGGTCTGAGTTGGACAATCTACATCGGGGTGCATAATAAAGAGCTACCTTTTAATTGGGACGCCAGTTGAGATCTGAAAGGAAAAGTTTCATGGCAGTTTCTCTCAGTTGAGCAACCAATCAGCAAGAGGCAGTATGTAAAAAGAGCTACCTTTCAGTCAGGTCGGCATCCAAGATTTTAAAAGCAGAGCTTTGAGCCAGTTTTCTTTGAGTTGGACCATCCACATCAGGGGTGAGTAAGGAGTGCTAACTTTTAATCAGGATAGGAGATTCCTCAGTCAGAGGAACAGACTGAAGTTCTGTGGCTGCGACAGAGACACCCCAGATGGTATTTTGCCTCCCTGGTGCCAAGATCAGGGATGCCTTGGAAAGTGTCCCTGGTATTCTTGAGGGTGAGCAGCCAGAAATCTTGGTACATAATGACATAGGTAGACAAGGTGAGGAGGTCCTGAAGAGAGGTTTTAGGGAGCCTGATAGAAAGCTGAGAAACAGTGTAGTAATCACTGGATTGCTGCCAGTGCCACGCACCAGTGTGGTTAAGAATAGGATTATTTGGTTCAAAGTTTCATTTATTATCAAAGCATACAACTCTGAAATTCTTTGATTCTCCGGGTAGCCATGAAACTGAGAAAGAAAGGAAAGGCAGCAAGATCATCAATTCCCAAATACCCCCTCCTCACAAAAAAAAAAGAACAAAAATGAACAGGCACATCAACCTCCAAACCCCTCCTCCCACACAGAAACCGAGTAAAACGGATCAGGCACTTTGACCCTCAAATACCTCCTCCCTCACAAAAAGAACAAACTAAAATGCATCAGGCACATCAACCCCCCAAAACCCCCTCCCTGCTCAAAAAAACCCGAGAAGATTTGGCAAAAAAAAACTGTAGGACTGAAAAAGAGTCTATAGTCCAAAGTCCTGATCCACAATGCAGAAAACCTGGACAACACTCTTGGGCACAGCGGCAAACTCTCCCTCCTCCAGTACAGTGCAACCGATCAAAAGTCAAGCAGCCAACACGCGCTTCAATGCTTCAATCTCACTCGTTGCTTTAATATTAAATAATGGGAGCTTTAATTGATGAAATGGAGCCAGACACCAGTTGGAGACAACCTGCAGCCTGCCCGTCATGGGCACGTTCGTACACATTGCCTCTGCCTCCCAGAATCCTCTCGGAGACTGCAGAGCACTGAAGCACCCAAACAATCACCAAACAGCAAACCACAGGCTCCAACAGTTCCAGAGTCACATTCAAGATGAGAAACAAACGTAAAAGGCATAAACAAAGTGAAAAAGATGGATTCATAATCTATCCAGAAGATGTTGACCAAAGGAGCATTGTACTCCGGCACCATCTTGTTGGGTTTGGCAGGTGAATGTGTGGCTGATGAACTGGTGCAGGGGGCAGGGGTTCTGATTTATGGATCATTGGGATCTCTTCTGGGCAAGATATGACCTGTACAAAAGGGACGGGTTACACTTGAACACGAGGGGGTCCAATATTGGCTAGAGTTGTTCAGGTGGGTCTAAACTAATTTGGCAGGGGGATGGGAACTGAAGTGAGAGTGATGAAGATGAGGTAGTTGGTTTATAAACAGAGGCAATGTAGAGTGAGACTCCCAGCAAGGAGAGGCTGGTGACAGGGCAAAACTGCAGTCAACAGGACGAGTTGCACCTGGTATGGGAACTGTACCTCCTTTAATCGCAGGATTCTGCAGAGAGTGGTGCAGACAGCCCAGCGCATCTGTAGTTGTGAACTTCCCATGATTCAGGACATTTACAAAGACAGGTGTGTAAAAAGGGCCCATAGGATCATTGGGAACTCGAGTCAGCCCAGCCACAAACTGTTCCAGCTGCTACCATCCGGGAAATGGTATCGTAGCATAAAAGACAAAACCAACAGGCTCCAGGACAGCTTCTTCCACCAGGCCATCAGATGGATGAACTCACGCTGATCTGAATCTATTTCTATGTTACATTGAGTGTTCTATTTATTATAAATTATTATAAGTTACTTTGATTGCACATTGCACATTTCGATGGAGATGTAATGTAAAGATTTTTACTCCTCATGTGAGTGAAGGATGTAAGAAATAAAGTCAATTCAATTAAACCTGTATTGGTCTGTGAATGTGAGCTCCTGCCACAATGGTAATGCAATTTGTTTGGCAATGCAGGTCTCTGTCTAGACGCTGCAATTTTGTTCAGTTCACTTTTATTCCAGATTGCAATTCAAGCCCATTACCAAACGGACAATGTTCAGACAATCTCTTCAATTCAGCCACATATGCTTAATTGGATATTCCTTTCTTTCGAATGCACTCATGAAACCTAAAGTGTTCTGCAATCATCAGTGGTTTCAGTTCTAAATGCACGTGCACTGCTTTCACGATATCAGCAAAGCTCGTATGCTCTTCCATTCATTGCAGTCAGCAAAACTGGTACTGTTTCCTTTGCTTTAATATACTGCTCAATTTGCTTAGTATACAATATCCAGTTATCTTTTGTGTAATCAAACACATCAATCTTTCTGATGTAACCAGCCATTTCTGCTTTTTTACTGATTATTATCACCCAGTACTCACAGTTTATGAACCCGTGAATTTGTCTGTATTCTGCCTTTTTTTAAAAAACTCAAACGTCTTTCCTTTTTGTGAAGAAAATGTGCTACTTTGAAACTGCCTGAATTACCCAACCACATAGCTCTCTACTTTTCTAAGCTCCACGTACCTATCTAAGAGTCTCTTAAAAGACCCTATTGAATCGGCCTCCACCACCGTCTCCAACAGTGCATTCCACGCACCCACCACTCTGTGTGAAAATCTTACTTCTGACATCCCCCTTGTACTTTCTTCCAAGCACCTTAAAACTATGCCCCCTTGTGTTAGTCACTTCAGCCCTGGGAAAAAGCCTCTGGCTATCCACACCATCAATGCCTCTCACCATCTTGTGTTATGCTGGGAATAACTAATATAGTGTATATTCTTGGTTTTACTGTAGAAGGGCATGTACGTATAACATGGTAGCATCATGATGTATGCAATTCAGTTACTTTTTACATACAACTCATAATTAATTATTTAAATGAACAAGGATGTTTCATCAAACAATAAATTTTCAATATCACTCAATATTAAATACACAACAGAGATGGACTTCAGGTGAAAGGTAGGAGCATTATGCCAGGTCCACTCTGCCCAGAGCTATGGGGAAAATTCCACCAAACAAATAGAGAGTCTACATAGCTTTGCTAACACGAGAACAGAGGCAGGCGATCTCCAGGAGATACAGTGGCACAGCAGACAGAGCCACAGCTGGAGAGAACCAGGCTCGATTCCCAGCTAAACCGCTGTCTTTCTCCATGGAGTTTGTATGCCCTCTGGGGAATTTCAGATCCGTCCCACACCTCAACAATAATCCGGTTGGTCGTTAACAGACCACTGAAAATTTCTCCCCAGAGTGTGGGTGAGGGGTTGATGGGGAGAATGGGGGGGTGGGGAAGAGGTGGGAGGGTGAGAATGTCAGATGGGATGAGAGTGACGGTGGGGGGCTGAGAGTGACGGGGGTGAGAGTGATGGCAGAGAGTGTGTCGAGGGGGTGAGAGTGTCGGGGGTGAGAGTGTCGGGGGGTGTGAGAGTGTCGGGGGGTGTGAGAGTGTCGGGGGGGTGAGAGTGTCGGGGGGGTGAGAGTGTCGGGGGGTGAGAGTGTCGGGGGGGTGAGAGTGACGGGAGGGTGAGAGTGTCGGGGGGTGAGAGTGTCAGGGGGGTGAGAGTGATGGGGGGGTGAGAGTGATGGGGGGGTGAGAGTGACGGGGGGTGAGAGTGGTGGGGGTGGGAGCGGGGGGTGAGAGTGAGGGGGGGTGAGAGTGACGGAGGGGTAGGATCGGGCGGTGAGAGAGGCAGGGGGTGAGAGTGATGGGGGGCAAGGGTGATGGGGGTGAGGGTGACGGGGTGAGAGCGACGGTGGGGTGAGATCGGGGGGGTGAGATCAGGGGAATGAGAGAGGAAGGGGAAAGTGTGGCAGTGGGCAGTGAAAATGAAGAGAGGGAGAGAGGGTATGTGGGGGAAGAAGATGGGGAGAGCGATGTAGGGGAGGGGAGGGGGAGGCTGAGGGAGAATGGTAGTGAGAGGAAATGTTATGGAGAGGAAAGGGGTAGGGTGTGAGAATAGGAGGGAGGGTTGGAGGGTTGGGGTTTGGGAGGAAGGAGGGTTGGGGGGTTGGGAGGAGGGAGGGCTAGGGGTTTGGGAGGAGGGAGAGTTGGGGGGTTGGGAGGAGGGAGGGTTGGGGGGTTGGGAGGAGGGAGGGTTGGGGGGTCGGGAGGGGGGAGGGTTGGGAGGTCGGGAGGGGGGTCGGGAGGAGGGAGGGTTGGGGGGTCGGGAGGGGGGAGGGTTGGGAGGTTGGGAGGAGGGAGGGTTGGGGGGTTTGGGAGGAGGGAGGGTTGGGGGGTCGGGAGGGGGAGGGTTGGGGGGTTGAGAGGAGGGAGGGCTGGGGGGTTGGGAGGAGGGAGGGTTGGGGGGTTGAGAGGAGGGAGGGTTGGGGGGTTGAGAGGAGGGAGGGTTGGGGGGTCGGGGGGTCGGGAGGGGGGAGTGTTGGGGGGTTGAGAGGAGGGAGGGTTGGGGGGTCGGGAGGGGGGAGGGTTGGGGGGTTGAGAAGAGGGAGGGTTGGAGGGTTGGGAGGGGGAAGGTTGGGGGTGGGGGGTGGGGAGGAAGAAGGTTATGACGGGGAGAGGAGTATTACACGTGCAAGAGAAGCTGAGTATTCCTGTGCGTATGACCCCAGTGGCCAGTGTACCTTTCCCCTGGACCCTGAAACATCAGCAGAAATTCCTGCCTCTGGCTCCATAGCCCAGTCCGCCTGTTCCTGTTTCCCTGGTCACCGCTCCCGAAGCCAGTACCTTAATCTTACTGCTGACTGTAGTCGGACGCCCCTTCTTGTCCACATTCAGGTTTTCTGAGAACAGGTCCCGAATGAACGGTCTGCGGAGAGGAGGGCAAAGGTCATGGTGAAAGGTCACCCAGTGCAGGTACCCCGGGCCGGGTCAGCACCGCCAACAATCCCTCGTGTGCACTTTCTCCCCATTGAAACTGTCCTGTGCTGGACAGGAAGGCTCTACAACGGGTAGCCAAAACTGCCCAACGCATCACCAGCTCCAGCTTACCCGCCATCAAGGGCATGTATATCTAGACAGGTGCCGGAAAAGGGCCAGTAACACCACGAAAGATCCCACCCACGCTGCTCACGGACTGCTTATGCAGTCACTTTATGGACATACAATCAATCCATTCATATAAACTATCTTATGCATCTTACAGATGCTGCCTGGCCTGCCGAATCCCTCTGGCACTTAGTGTGTGTTGCTTTGGATTTCCAGCGTCTACAGACTTTTTCGTGCTTAAATGATCCTCTCGTATCCCTTTTGCCAATCACCTGTCCAGCTCTCGGCTCCATCCCTCCCCCTCCTGTCTTCTCCTATCATTTCGGATCTCCCCCTCCCCCTCCCACTTTCAAATCTCTTACTAGCTCTTCCTTCAGTCAGTCCTGACGAAGGGTCTCAGCCCAAAACATCGACTGTACCTCTTCCTAGAGATGCTGCCTGGCCTGCTGCATTCACCAGCAGCTTTTATGTGTGTTGTTTGTATTTATTTTGTTCTTTATCTTATCGTGTTTTTTTTTGCGCTGCATCAGATCCGAAGCAACAATTATTTTGTTCTCCATTACAGCAGAAATGACATGAAACAACCTTGAATCTGAAGTTTTTGCCCCGCTGGGGATGGTCCCATCTTGGCCCAACCCAGGGACAGGGAGCCCACCTGGTAATACAGAGGAACTGCTTGCCGCCACGCGAATTAAATAGGCCAACATGGTGGTGTAATGGTGAGCATAATGCTTTACAGTGTCGGAGATCTGGGTTTGTTTCCAGCTGCCGTCTGTGAGCAGTTTGTATGTTCTCTCTGTTACTGTGTGGGTTTCCTCCGGGTGCTCTGGTTTCCTCCCACAGCCCAAAGACGTATAGGTTAGGGTTAGTGACTTGTGGGCATGCTATGTTGGTGTCAGAAGCATGGCGACACTTGTGGGCTGCCCCCAGCTCATACTCGGACTGTGTTGGTTGTCGTTGCAAATGGCACATGTCAGGGTATGTTTCGATGTACTGTGCAGTGCGTGTGATAAATGAAGGCCGTCTTTGACGCTGTTCAACTGGCCACTACTTACAGTTCGCTGCTCTGCATCAGCTCGATGAGGTCGGTGAAGAGGACATCTCGGTTCCGTTCACAGAAGCCTTCCACGTCGTACGAGACCTAGGAGCGGATAACACGTGCTGTTGAAAGTGTCCCGACGGGTCGCAGCGCGGTCTGGTGCGGCGATTCGAATGCACAGGAAGCTGCAGAGGGCGGGTGGACTCAGCCCAATACATCTCAGACACGTCCCTCCCCTGTCTGCGTCAAGAAGCCAATGTCCATCATCACCATCGACACCACGTTGATGATGTCCCCACCACCCGGGTCCTGCCACCTTCTCGCAGCTCCCATCGGGCACAAGGCTCAGAAGCCTGAAGTCCCACCTCGCCAGGTTCAGGAACAGCTACTCCCCTTCAACCATTCAGTTCTCGAACCAGCCAGGACGACTCTAATCACTGCCTCATCACAGTAACACTGTGACCACTTTGCACTGCAATGGAATTTGCTTTTACTTGTTCTAATGGTGTTCTTTCTGTAAAAACAATGTATAATCTATGTTTAATGGCTCAAAGGAGGCTTCGGCCCAAAAGAGGCATTGGCTCTGGGAAAGGTTCCCTTTTTCCCCTCTTGCTGTATCTAGTGTAGTAAATGGCCATTGTGTGTTCTTCACGACGGATGTCGGAGTCCTGGGAGACCCAGAGTCTCCCGGGGAACTACATCTGCGTGAAGTGCATCCAGCTGCAGCTCCTTGAAGACCGTGTTAGGGATCTGGAGCAGCAGCTGGACGGCCTTCAGCTTGTACGGGAGTGTGAGAAGGTAGCTGATCAGAGTTACAGGGAAGTTGTCACCCCTACGTTGCGGGAGGCAAGTAGCTGGGTGACTGTCAGGAGAAATGGAAATGTGAATAGACAGTTAGCACAGGGTACCCCTGTGGCCATTTCCCTCAATAATAAGTATAGCATTTTGGATACTGTTGTGGGGATGACCTTGCAGGGGAATGCCACGGAGACGGGATTAATGGCACTGAACATGGGTCCGTGGTGCAGAAGGGAAAGAGGGAGAAGAGGGGGGACGGTAGTGATAGGGAGCTCAATAGTCAGGGGAACAGACAGGAGATTCTGTGGACACAAACGGGACACCCAGATGCCTCCCAGGTGCCAGGGTCCGGGACATCTTGGATCGCGTCCACAGCATTTTGGAGAGGGAGGGAAGAACAGCCAGGTGTCTTGGTACATATTGGTACCAATGACATAGGAAGGAAAAGTAAAGAGGTCCTGAAAAGAGAATTTCGAGAGCTAGGCCAAAAGCTGAGAAGCAGGACCTCCAGGGCAGTAATTTCCAGATTGCTGTCTGTGCTATGCACCAGTAAGGGTAGAAACAGGATGATTTGGCAGATAAATGAGTGGCTGAGAAGCTAGTTCAGGGGGCAGGACTTCAGGTTCTTGGGTCACTGGGATCTCTTCTGGGTGGGGACAAAAGTTGGGTTGCACCTGAACCTGAGGGGGACCAATATTCTCGCGGGCAGGTTTGTTAGAGCTGTTACGGATGATTTAAACTACTTTGGCAGCAGGGTGGGAACCAGAGTGAAGGGACTCCAGATAGGACGGATGGTAAAAAAAAATCAAAGATAGCGTGTGGTCAGGAAGGGCAGGAAAGGATAGGGCAAAATCACAGCCAGCAGGGTGAGTATCATGCATCAGGGATGCAAAATCAAAAAGGGTAGCATTCAAAGTGCTATATCTCAATGCATGGAGTATAAGAAATAAGGTGAATGATCCAGTTACACCGTTATAGATTGTCAGGTATTATGTGGCCATCACTGAATTGTGGCTGAAGGATGTTTGTAGTTGGGAGCTGAATACCCAAGGTTACACAGTGTATTGGAGGGATAGGAAGGTCTGCAGAAGGGGTGGCGTGGCTCTGCTGGTAAAGAATAGCATCAAAGCAGTAGAAAGATATGACATAGGATTGGAAGATGTTGAATCCTTGTGGATTGAGTTAACAAAACTGCAAGGGTGAAATGACCCTGATGGCAGTTATATACAGGCCTCCAAACAGTGGCTGGGATGTGGACCATAGATTACAATGAGAAATAAAAAAGGCATGTCAAAAGGCAATATTATGATAGTCATGGGAGATTTCAACATGTAGGTTCATTGGAAAAATCAGGCTGGCAATGGATCTCAAGAGAGGGAGTTTGTTGAATGCCTACAAGGTGGCTTTTTAAAGCAGTTTGTTGTTGTGGATCAGTTTTACTGGATTGGGTTGTATGTAATGAACCAGAGGTGATTAGAGACCTTAAAGTACAAGAACCTTAGGAGACTGTGATCACAATATGACTGAGTTCAACTTGAAACTCGATAGAAAGTATAGTCTGATGTAGCAGTATTTTAGTGGAATAAAGGAAATTGCAGTGGTATGAGAGAGGAGTTGGCAAAAGTAAATTGGAATGAGATGCTGGCAGGGATGTCAGCAGAGCAGCAATGGTGTGAGTTTCTGGGGGAAAAATTGAGGAAGGTGCAGGATAGACGTATTCCAAAAGCAAAGAATACTCAAATGGCAAAATAATACACCCGTGGCTGACAAGGGAAGAAATAATAATGGGGTCCAAGGAAATGGCAGATGAATTAAATGAGTATTTTGCATCAGTCTTCACTGTGGAAGACACTAGCAGTGTGCCAGGTGTTGAAGGGTGGGAGGGAAGAGAAGTGGGTGCAGTTACTATGACAAGGGAGAAGGTGCTCAAAAAGCTGAAAGACCTAAAGGTACATAAGTCACCTGGACCAGATGAACTGCACCCTAGGGTTCTGGAAGAAGTAGTTGTAGAGATTGTGGAGGCATTAGAAATTTTCTTTCAAAAATCTTTGGACTCTGACATGATGCCGGAGGGCTGGAAAATTGCAAATGTCACTCCACTCTTCAAGAAAGGAGGAAGCAGCAGGAAAGAAATTATAGACCAGTTAGTCTGACCTCAGTGGTTGGGAGGTTGTTGGAGTCAGTTGTTAAGGATGAGTACTTGGTGATAAAAACAAGATATAACCATATAACCATACAACAATTACAGCACGGAAACAGGCCATCTCGGCCCTTCTAGTCCATGCCGAACTCTTACTCTCACAGTACAAAGACAGCATGGTTTCCTTGAGGGAAAATCTTGCCTGATGAACCTGCTTGAATTCTTTAAGGAGATTACAAGTAGGATAGATAAAGGGGATGCAGTGGATGTTGCATATTTGGACTTTCAGAACACCTTTGACAAGGTGCCACAGATGAAGCTGCCTACCAAGTTAAGAGCCAATGGTATTACTAGAAAGTTACTGGCATAGTTAGAGCATTAGCTGATTGGTGGGAGGCAGTGAGTGGGAATAAAAGGAGCCTTTGTCTGGTGGCTGCCAGTGACTAGTGGTGTTCCGCAGGGGTTGGTGTTGGGACCACTTCTTTTTATGATATATATCAATGATTTAGATGATGGCTTTTGTTGCCAAGTTTGCAGATGATACGAAGATTGGTGGAGGGTAGATAGGCTGCAGAAGGACTTAGACAGATTAGGAGAATGGGAAAGAAATTGGCTAATGAAATACAATGTTGGAAAATGCATGGTCATGCGCTTTGGTAGTAGAAATAAATGTGTGGACTATTTCTAAATGGGGCGAAAATCCAAAAATCTGAGATGCAAAGGGACTTGGGGAGTCCTTATGCAGAACACCCTAAAGGTTAACTTGCAGGGTGAGGAAGGCAAATGCAATGTTAGCACTCATTTCAAGAGGTCTAAAATACAAGATGTGATGCTGAGGCTTTATAAGGCACTGGTGAGGCCTCACCTTGATTATTGTGAACAGTTTTGGGCTCCTCATCTAAGAAATGATATGCTGGCATTGGAGAGGGTCCAGAGGGGGTTCGCAAGGATGATTCCAGGAATGAAAGGGTTATCATATGAGGAACATTTGATAGCTCTGGGTCTGTAAGACCATAAGGCATAGGAGCAGAAGTAGACCATTCGGCCCATCAAGTCTGCTCTGCCATTCAATCATGGGCTGATCCAATTTTTCCAGTCATCCCTACTCCCCCGCCTTCTCCCCATACCCTTTGATGCCCTGGCTAATAAGAACCTATCGATCTCTGCCTTAATTGCACCCAATGACTTGGCCTCCACAGCCGCTCGTGGCAACAAATTCCACGGATTTACCCCCTCTGACTAAAGTAATTTCTCCGCATCTCTGTTCTAAATGGACGTCCTTCAATCCTGAAGTGGTGCCCTCCTGTGCTAGACTTCCCTACCATGAGAAATAACTTTGCCATATCTAATCTGCTCAGGGCTTTCAACATTCGGAATGTTTCTATGAGATCCCCCCTCATTCTCCTGAACTCCAGGGAATACAGCCCAAGAGCTGCCAGACGTTCCTCATATGGTAACCCTTTCATTCCTGGAATCATTCTCGTGAATCTTCTCTGAACCCTCTCCAATGTCAGTATATCCTTTCTAAAATAAGGAGCCCAAAACTGCACATAATACTCCAAGTGTGGTCTCACGAGTGCCTCATAGAGCCTCAAAATCACATCCCTGCTCTTACATTCTATACCTCTAGAAATGAATGTCAACATTGCATTCACCTTCTTCACCACCGACTCAACCTGGAGGTTAACCTTTAGGGTATCCTACACAAGGACTCCCAAGTCCCTTTGCACCTCTGCATTTTGAGTTCTCTCCCGCATCTAAATAATAGTCTGCCTGTTTATTTTTTCCCTAAAGTGCATGACCATACACTTTCCAACATTGTATTTCATTTGCCACTCCCATTCCCCTAAACTATCAAAGTCTTTCTGCAGGCTCTCTGTTTCCTCAACACTACAGGTTCCTCCACCTATCTTTATATCATCGGCAAATTTAGCCACAAATCCATTAATCCCATAGTCCGTATCATTGACGTACATCGTAAAAAGCAGCGGTCCCAATTCCAATCCCTGTGGAACTCCACTGGCAACCGGCAACCAGCCAGAATAGTATCCCTTTATTCCCACTCTGTTTTCTGCCGGCCTGCCAATGCTCCACCCATACTAGTAACTCCTCTGTAATTCCATGGGCTCTTACCTTGCTAAGCAGCCCCATGTGCGGCAGCTTGTCAAAGGCCTTCTGAACATCCAAGTGCACCACATCTACTGCACCTCATTTGTCTACCCTTGCTGAAATTTAGAAGGGTGAGGGGGGATCTCACTGAAACCTTTCGAATGTTGAAAGGCCTAGCCAGAGTAGATGTGGAAAGGATGTTTCCCATGGTTGGGAGGAGGGGGTCTAGGACAAGACAGCCTCAGGATAGAGGGGCATCCATTTAAAACAGAGAAATGGAGCAATTTCTTTAGCAGAGGGTGGTGAATTTGTGCAATTTATTACCACAGGCAGCTGTGGAGCCCACATCGTTGGGTGTATTTAAGGCAGAGCTTGATAGGTTCTTGATTAGACACGGCAGCAAAGGTTACGGGGAGACGGCCAAGGAGGGGAGAAAATGGATCAGCCATGATTGAATGATGGAGCAGGCTCGACGGGCCGAATGGCCTAATTCTGATCCTATGTCTTCTGGTCTTACTTTATTTTTCCTGTGAATGCTCTATGCTTGCTAGGCTGCTGCAAGCAGGTTTCTCATTGCAGCTGGTGCACACTGGACTCGTGCATCTGACAGTAAACTGGACCTTGACTTGGAGCTTGAAAAGCAGCAGGAAATCGAGACAGAAATCAAGCCCCAGTCCCATCTGCTGAAGGAGCTCAGCGGTCTGAGCGGTGTCTGAGGAAAGAGAAGGGCTCTGTTTGACCGGCTGAGATCTTCCAGAAGGTTCTGTGCTGCTCTAGATTCCAGTGTCTGCCGTCTCCTGTGTCTCCCGCGGTCAAACCCAGCCACCATCCACCATCCCCTGGATGTCAGAAGCTCCTAACTGAAGTAGAAAGATGCAGGACCATACATCACCACCGCTAAAGATCCCATGTGCATCAAAGCATACGTGACATGCGCCATTTGCATCAAATCAAATCAGCGAGGATTGCGCTGGGGGAAGACCGCACGTGTCACCAAGCTTCCAGCGCACACGTGGCATGCCCACAACTCACTAATCCTAACCTGCACACCTCCGGAGGAAACCAGGGCACCCGGAGGAAACCCACGTGGTCACGGGGAGAACGTACAAACTCCTGACGGACAGTGGTGGGCGCTGAACCCTGATCGTTGGCACTGTAAAGCCATAGTGCCAGCCACTGTGCATAAACACCCAGGATCGGTGACGTACGGGACCCGTGTCCCTGCGACGCCTGGCGTCAGACCCCTCACCTTGCCTGCGTAGTGGTGGACGATGAACCCCTTGTTCCAGCTGTTGAAGTGGTCATGGGTGCCGATCTGAGACTGCAGCTTCTGCAGGAGGGTCTGGTCAGCACCTTCGCCCTTGGCATGCATCGTGGCGCAGACGTCATCCAGGATACACATAACCCCGGGGGGGCTCTGTACAAGAGGAGGGCAAGGGGGTCAGTGCGTCTGCCACTGTTGGTCCTCGTCCTCCGTTCTCCTTCGAAGCCCACGTCCCCCACCCCCACCGTTCTCTCTGGATTTTCCTCCCTACTCCTCTACCTCCCACTTCCCTGGGGCCTCTCCCGTTCCCTCTCTGACACTGCCCATGCAATCTCCCTCTTCCGTCACCCACCACACCATTCTGCCCACCACCCATCACACCATTCTGTCCATCACCCACCACCCACCTCACCATTCTGTCCATCACCCACCACCCACCTCACCATTCTGCCCATCACCCACACTATTCTGTCCATCACCCATCACCCACCACACCATTCTGCCCATCACCCACCACCCACCTCACCATTCTGTCCATCACCCACCACCCACCTCACCATTCTGTCCATCACTCACCACCCACCTCACCATTCTGCCCATCACCCACACTATTCTGTCCATCACCCATCACCCACCACACCATTCTGCCCATCACCCACCACCCACCTCACCATTCTGCCCATCACCCACACCATTCTGCCCATCACCCACCACCCAACCACACCATTCTGCCCATCACCCACCACCCACCTCACCATTCTGCCCATCACCCACACCATTCTGCCCATCGCCCACCACACCATTCTGTCCATCACCCATTGGCTCCACCTTCCTTGCTTGTCAATCAACCCTCACACATACCTGCTATCTACCCCCAACTCTCATCCATTCCTCCTGCAACCCCATCCCACCACCTTCCTGTCTCCCTGCCCTCTCCCTTCCTGTCACCCTCCCATACCCCTCACCCACCTGCTCCCACCTGCTGCCAACCCCCCACTGTCCTCACTGTTCCTTCTCCCTCACCACCCCCCATCCCTCACGGGCCAGACCGAGCACCGTCATAACTGCTGTAGGTCTAACCAGTCCATACTGTTTAACTCCTCAACCCTACTCTCTGCTCAAACGCCCTCCCACCTGCCTTCTCCTCCCACTTCCCTGTTTCTTACATCCCACTCACCCCAAACCTCTGCATCCCCTCATTCTTCCCTCTGCCTGGCGACCAACCCCTCTTTTCCCCACTTGAGGGGGTCCAAACTCTCAGCTACTCACTTTGTTCTCTATGAGATCACACACAACCTTGTTGTTGAAATACTCGATAGGTGTCCACTTGATCCCTTCCTGCACATATTCTTCCTGTCGAGAGTACACAACGGTGTAAACGCTACGCTTCCCGTCGAGAGTACACAACGGGGTAAACGCTACGCTTCCCGTGGAGAGTACACAACGGGGTAAACGCTACGCTTCCCGTCGAGAGTACACAACGGGGTAAACGCTACACTTCCCGTGGAGAGTACACAACGGGGTAAACGCTACGCTTCCCGTCGAGAGTACACAACGGGGTAAACGCTACGCTTCCCGTCGAGAGTACACAACGGGGTAAACGCTACGCTTCCCGTCGAGAGTACACAACGGGGTAAACACTACGCTTCCCGTCGAGAGTACACAACGGGGTAAGTGCTACGCTTCCCGTCGAGAGTACACAACGGGCTTGGTGTTCAGTGTAAAAATAGGTGTGATTCACAGTAAGCACTTGTGAAGCCTACCCACCATCAAGGACATATATGGAAAAAGGTGTTGGAAAAGAGCCAGTAATATCATGAAGTATTGCACTCACCCTACTCATCGACCATCAGGGAGGAGACTATGTAGTATCCACACCAGGCCCACCAGACTCAAAAACAGGCACTTTCCCCAAGCACTGAGACTAATCAACTCCTCCACCCACTAACTCCACCACTGCTTCATTATTCCCTGTCAGTCATTGTATGCAGAGCCCAGTGCCACTTTATGGACATACAGTCCATCTATGTCTATCAGCTGTCCTATGTATTTTGTATTTTTTATCTGATTGAGTTGTTATTGCGCTGCATAGGATCCGGAGTAATATTATTTTGTTCTCCTCTACCATCTTGAATCTTAAAGGGGAAGGCTGGTAGGAAACAGGAAGGAAGGTTGAGGAGCACATCTCAGACCAGGGGTCTGTGCAGTTACCGAGCAGAGCAATGGCCGCTCGAGGTGTGTGGGGCAGGCACTAGGACCGATTGGAAACAGCCATTCTGTGTGGTACAATAGGGCTCTGTGACCACACAGGAAAATGGCAGTCAGCCCTGACCTTTGGGGATGGGTGGTTTTCGGATCACGAGAGAAGAAAGAGATAGAGATAGAACATTACTTGACCATGTTGAGAACTAGGACCCTGAGAGTGCACTCAATGACAGTCCAGAGCTCCGGATAGAAAGAATGAACCATCATGAGCTTTAGGACCCCGAGACTGCACTGAGCATCGGATCTGTGAGAGTTCAGAGTTATGGTTGGAGAGGGAGACTAAACTGTGGCAAGTGCTAGGACCCTGAGGCAGTACTGGATTTTAGATGAGTGATCTGTCAGGGTGGGCACTAGGACCAGGCATGGCAGACAGACCCAAGACCACATGGCAACATAGCAGGTGAGTGAACTCAGGTCTCGACGGGACCGAGTGGTGCTAGCCTTTTGTGCTCTCCGTCCCTGTGGCTGACCAGGGCACCGGGCTAAGTATTGACCGTTCCCGCGGGCAGTGACTGACTTGTTCAGCCTTGAGGGTCAGCTCGATGAAAATCTGCTGCAGCTTCTCGTTGACAAAGTTGATGCAGAATTGCTCGAAGCCGTTTCTCTGGGAGGGGCAAAGGGAAAACAGCAGTTAGATAGAGCGCACTGCGAGAGTGCGCAGGGGCGCCAGCGCGCGAGAGCAGGGTGGAGCGGGTGGGAGTGTGACTGTGTGAAAGTTTAATGAGTTTGCGGAGTGCAGGTTTAGGTCGGAGAGTTGGGGGGATTAGTGTGTTGGAGGGCTCGGGAGTTTACTGACCAGAGGCTTGGAGGTGTAGAATTTTGAGGGTCAGAGTTTGGAGAATGAGAGTTAACAGTTTAGAGAACATCCGAGAGAGCGTGACCAAGTGTGCGAGTCAGCCTTAGCACGGGGACAACTGTGTGATTACAAGTGAGCGAGTGTGAGACGGACCACGGAGGTCTGCGCTGTTGTGCGATACGGAACCCGCGTTCCCTCGCAGGTAACTTCAGCATTCCCACCTGGAATATCTCGAAGCCGTAGATGTCAAGCACTCCGATGTTGAACTCCTCGTGGTCCTTCTGAATCGCTTTGTTGATGGCCTGGGGAGGAAGAGGTAGGGCCAGCAGACTCAGTGGGCAGGAAACCGACCTTCACTCCTCTCAGGGAGATCTCATCCACTCTTCTCCCAACCACAATATGGTCGACCCCACCCCACACAGTTCTCAACCCCCAATCCACACCACACCCCTTCCCTCAACGATTCCCTCATTTCCCCCACCCTCCCAGCCTCACCACACTGATACCAAGACTAAGGAATCACTCCAATGCCTCTGTTTTCTCAGGAGGCTGAGGAAACTTGGCATTTCCCCTATAATCCTCATCAAGTTTTACATGGCTTTAAGTTACACCATAGAAAGCATCCTGTCTGGATACATCACGGCTTGATACCCCAACTGCACCGCCTATGACCGCAAGACACCGCGGAGGGTTGTGGACACAGCTTAGCACATCACAGAAACCAGCCCCCCTTCTATAGTCTCTGCTACACTGCTCACTGCCAGCCCAACCCAGACTGTACATTCTCTCTCCTCTCTTTCACTGGGCAGGAGATACCACCATACCAAGCATATGCCACCAGGACCAAGGACAGCTTCTACCCACGGTTATTAGACCCTTGAATAGACCTCTCATTCGCTAAGAGCCGAACTCTTGATCTCCCTTGTCTACCTCAGCATGACCCTTGCACCTCATTTGTCAGCCTCTGTGTTCTCCGTAACTCCAGTATGGCTGCTACTGGGGGGCATAGTTTTAGGCTGACGGGAGGAAAGTGAATGGGGGTGTCAGAGGTAGGTTTTTTTTACCTAGGGAGTGGTCAGTGTGTGGGACGTCCTGCCGGGGTGGTGGTAGAGGCAGATACATCAGGGGCAGTTAAGAGACTTGTGGATAGGCACGAGGATCGGAATCAAACTCAGCTTTATTATCGCTGTGTCATTATACGTAAATTTAACTTAAATAAGTGGCGCGAGCGGAGAATGAAATAGTGAGGTAGTGTACAGCGGTTCACAGCTCATTCAGAAATCTGATGGCGGAGGGGAAGGAGCTGTTGCTGAAACACTGAGTGTGTGTCTTTCAGACTCCTGTACCTCCTCCTCGACGGTAGGAATGAGACGAGGGCACATCCCAGATAGTGAGGGCCCGCAGTGATGGACGGCGTCTTTTGGAGACATTGCCAGTGGAGGGTAAAGTAAGTGGGAAGGGTTCGATTGATCTGAGAGTAGGTTAAAAGGTTAGCACAACATTGTGGGCTGAAGGGCCTGTACTGTTCAATGCAAAACACATAAAAGTTGCTGGTGAACGCAGCAGGCCAGGCAGCATCTCTAGGAACAGGTACAGTTAACGTCTCAGCCCGAAACGTCGACTGTACCTCTTCCTAGAGATGCTGCCTGGCCTGCTGCGTTCACCAGCAACTTTGATCTGCGTCTGCAGATTTCCTCGTGTACTGTTCTCTGTTCTCTTTCACTGTTTCAGTACTGTATGTTGAGTTCCTCTGTATGGAATGATCTGTCTGAATGGCACACAACGTTTTTTTCACAATTTTTGGTACATTTGAATATAATAAATCAATTCTAATAGCAATACCAATTTCCTGCTCTCCAAAGTCCCAACCAACTCCCATCTGTCCTCCTAACCCCAACCCATAGACACCCACGGTCTGTAACCCCGATGCCAGCACTCACATCCACCAGGTAGTCGAACAGTCGGGCGTACAGCGCCTTGGACAGGGCGTCACGAGTGAAGTTGGCCTGCTCCACATTCAGGGTTACGTCGATGGTCTCCGACTTGCCGCCCCACTTACTGTCCATGGTCCGGCTGATCAACTTTTCCTTCAGCCTCGCCTGGTCTATGCCCAGCAGGAAGGCAGGGAAGGCGAGGACTGGCACAGGGAGAGAGATGGACAGGCAATCACCAAAGATGGGCTTTCAACTCCTCCCTGAGGCTTCCTCTGCGCACCCCACTCCCAGAATCTTCCTGAACCACCAGCCCAACAGGTAGAACGTTATTGTCATTCAGAGTCAGTTGTGTTGAGTGATTGAGTCAGTGGTAGTCACTGTCTGCCCCAGCCCACTTTGTCCACACTACTCCACATCCCTCATGGCCCAACTCACCCTTGCCCAGTCTGAAAACCCCAGAATATCCCAGTGGGCAACCATTTTAACTCTGATCGCCATTCCCGTTCTGACATGTTGGTCTATGGCCTCCTCTTCGGCACAATGAAGCCATTCTCAGGGTGGACGAGCAACACCTCATGGTCCAACTATGTAGCCTTCAACCTGATGGAACAAACTTTGATTTCTCCAAATTCTAGTATTTTTCCCCTCTCCCTTCCCTCTTCTTTATTTCCCCACTCTAGCCTCTTACCTCTTCTCCACACCTGCCTATCACCTCCCCTTGGCATCTCTCCTCTTTCCCTTTCTCCCAGAGTCCACTCTCCTCTCTTATGAGATTCCTTCTTCTCCAGCCCTTTGCCTTTTCTATCTATCAGCTCCCAGCTTCTCATTTCACCCCCTGCCCCCTCACTCATCCACCTGGCTTCACCTATCATCTTCTAAATTGTCCTCCTTCTGCTCCCCCCACCTTCTAATCCTGGCTTCTTCCCCCTTCCTTTCCAGCCCTTACAGAGCCGGAAACATCATTATTCATTTCCTCCAGCATCTTGTGTGCGTGTTGCTCTGAAATGCCACCTCTGGCTCCACTGACTCAGACCCTCTGGCCCTGAAGTCGTGATCCCAGTCTGATCCCACCCCAGTAATTGGACCCCATCTCGTCCTGCTGTATGGTCCCCATTCCATCTCATCCCAGTGACCAACCCTATCCTCAGCCCACCGGCTTCCTGCCTGCTAGTTAGCACCGACCTGCCACCCTATTACCCCTCAGCTAGGCAGGTTCAACAGCAATTAGCCACCTCTTCCAATCCCAGAGTGGACTGCTTCCCCTCTACAAGGCCTCAGCCTGGCAACAGGGCCATTTCCTCAGCAAACAGGCCCCTTCCTTGCCCCCGGCAACCAGGACCCTGGAAACTGCTTCCTCCTCACCACCCCATGCCCGGCAACCGGGTCCCTCTTTGTCTCTGCCGACCAGGCTCCCCTCCTTGCCCTTGGCAACCAGCCCCTTCTCCCTGGGAACCAGGCCTCTTTTTCAGGCCCTGTTTGCCCAGCTGAGCCCGGGTTGTCGCGGCGACCGGTACTCACAGTCCTCGCTCTCCACCACAGCGTAGTTGGCCTGCTCCTGGAAGGCGATGTTGCCGAGGTGAAGGATCCCAGCCACGATCTGCAGAACGTTGCTACGCTCTTTCGGGGAGAGTCCAATCACCGTCATGGCGTTCTGGAGGGGAAGGAAGTGGGCGACGCTGAACACAGCCATTCTTCTTTACCACCCCTCCCCCACTGTCCCCCAACTCCACCAAAAATCAACTGACCGTCAGGCAGCGCCGGACAGCCTCCAACAATGAAGGACTCGCCCTGCGGGGGTTGGGGGGGAGATTCCAGCCCTGGAGCGTGAAGTGGTGAGGATGCCACACAGACAAGGCCACAGAAGGTCGGGGTGGGGTTCAAGATAGTAAAATTATTTCACAGGCAGAGGGAGAGAGGGGGGAGGGGAGTGGCGGTGGGAGAGGGTGGGAGAGAGAGGGGGGGAGAGATGGGAGAGAGGGGAGAGGGGGGGGAGAGGGGGAGAGGGGGAGAGAGAGCAGGGAGAGAGAGGGGGAGAGAGAGGGGAGGGGGGGAGAGAGTGGAGAGAGGGGGAGAGAGGGGGAGGGGGAGAGGGGAGAGGGGGAGAGAGAGGGGGGAGAGAGGGGGAGAGAGGGGGGGAGAGATGGGGAGAGGGGGAGAGAGGGGGAGAGGGAGTGGCGGTGGGAGAGGGTGGGAGAGAGAGGGGGATGGGGAGAGAGGGAGGGAGGGGGAGAGAGAGGGGGAGAGGGAATGGGATGGGAGAGGAGAAGGGGAGGGGGAGAGAGGGGGAAGGGGGAGGGGAGAGAGGGGGAAGGAGAGGGGAAAGGGGAGGGGGAAGGGGAGAGGGGGGAGGGAGAGAGGGGGAAGGGGAGAGAGGGGGAAGGGGAGAGGGGGGAGGAGGAGAGAGGGGGAGAGAGGGGGAGGGGGAAAGAGAGGGGGAGAAGGGGAGAGAGGGAGCGGAGGGGAGAAAAGGGGGAGAGGAGGAGGGAAGGGGGTAGGGGAGGGAGAGAGAGAGAAAGGGGAGGGAGGAGAAAGAGGGAGAAAAGATGGAGAGTGAGGAAACTGGTGGTGGTAAAAGGGAGAATAAAGAAGTAGGAAGAGGGACAAGGGGAAGGGGAGGGGAGGGAGAGAGAGAGAAAGGGGAGGGAGGAGAAAGAGGGAGAAAAGAGGGAGAGTGAGGAAACTGGTGGTGGTAAAAGGGAGAATAAAGAAGTAGGAAGAGGGACAAGGGGAAGGGGAGAGGAGGGGAATGGAGGGAAGGAGAGGGAGATTTGGAGGAAGGTAGGGGGCAGAGAAGTGTGTGGGGGAGTTGAGGAAAGAGACAGGAGGGAAAAGTGGGAGAGGGAGTGACGAAGTGGAGCAGCCTCGTGCAGAACCTCACTGGAGCCCCACAGTAGCCCCCGGACAGCCTGGAGACGGAGAACTCACCAACGTCTCGGCAAATTCCTGTTTGTCGCTGACATCGTCGATGTTGTAGGTGGCCGACTGGTTCAGGTAGTAGTAATAATCGGGTGTCGTCACTCCCAGGTTTGTCCTGTCCTCCGGATCTGCCCCCTCCAGCAGCTGGGGTGGGGAATGGGAGTGAGGGAGATGGACGGTGGGGAAAGAGCGGAGGGACGGAAAGGGAAGAGAAAGGGAAGAGGGGCATGGGGGGAGGAGAGGGGGAGAGGGAGAGGGGGAAGGAGGAGGGGGAGAGAGAAGGAGGGGAAGGGGGAAGCATGGGGAAAGATGAGGGAAAGAGTTTGTAAGAAGGGGCGATGGGTGTAAGGAGTAAAGATGTGAGAACATTAGGCAGATTGAGGGAAAAGAGGGTCACAAGGAGTTAGTTGAATGGCTGACAACTCCCTCTCTCCTCACCCACTGCTGAAACCACCGTCCATCTGTATCAGTAACTCCACCGACCCTCTCCCACTGCCCATATCCCTTCCCTGTAAACTCATTGGAAATCCTCCTGCCCTCTCCGAGACCTCACTGAGTCTTGCCTCCTCCTTTGTCTCGAGCTCCCTCACTCCCACCAGCACTTCTCGAATCCATGGTTCAACAGCAAATTGCTTGGGTTGAAATATCTTCCTTCCAACTTCAACTTCCAACTTTCCCACCTAATCCACCTTCAATTATCCCCCTCTGCCTACGCCTCTCCCCCACCACATCAAACAGCGGCGTTTGGCCCACAATGTTGTGCTGACCTGTTAACCTACTCTAAGATCGATCTAACTCTTTGCTCCCTCACAGCCCTGTATTTTTCTTCCATCCCTGTTGCTATCCGAGAGTCTCTTAAATGTTCCTAATGTCTCCGCCGCTACCACCACCTCTGGCAGGATGTTCCACGTATCCATCACTCTTTGTGTAAATGTTGACCTCTGAAATCCCCCCTGTCCTTTCCATCAATCACCTTAAAATTATGCCCCTTGTATTTCCACCTGGGAAAATCCTCTGGCTGTCCATTCGATCTATGTCTCTTATTACCTTGTGCACCTCTGTCAAGTCACCTCTCATCCTCCTTCACTCCAAAACGAAAAGCACAACCTATTCTCATAATGACGATGCTCTCCAATTCAGGCAGCATCTCCTCTGCACCCTGTCTAAAGCTTCCACATCCTTCCTACAACTGAACACAATTCTCTGGTCTAGCCAGAGTTTACAAGAGCTGCAGCATTACCTTGTGGCTCTTGAATTTGATAGTGAAAGGCCAGCACACCATACACCTTCTTAACCACCCTATCAACTTGGGCAGCAACTTTTATAGACGTGGACCCCAAGATCCCTCTGTTCCTCCACGCTGCTGAGAATCCGGACATTATCCCTGTATCCTGCCTTTCAGAGTGTATCACTTTACACTTCTCCAGATTGACAATTTTCAAGCAATTCCACCACCCCTCCATCCCATGAGGGGTGGGGGCCAGGGGGCTGTTTCTCACCTGGTAGTAGATGTGGAAGTTGCGTTCCCCAGGATTCTGCGACACTACCCGGGATTTCTCCAAGAGGAAGTTGGAGATCTTGCCCCCGTCCGGTTCCCCACCCCGGCTGAACTGGATCTCAAAGTATTTGCCCTGAAACAAGTTTCAAATTCAAGTTACAAGTTTAATTATCATTCAACCATACATGAATATAGCCAGATGAGACAGTGTTCCTCTGGGGCCAAGATGAAAACACATTACCAATAGCACACAGCACATAGCAGAAATAGCACATATGGTTACAATTTCAGAAAAAATAAATAATGTAGCCCGAACAACAGGAATTCTGCAGATGCTGGAAATTCAAGCAACACACATCAAAGTTGCTGGTGAATGCAGCAGGCCAGGCAGCATCTCTAGGAAGACGTTTCAGGCCGAGACCCTTCGTCAGGACCAACTGAAGGAAGAGTTAGTAAGAGATTTGAAAGTGAGAGGGGGAGGGGGAGATCCAAAATTATAGGAGAAGACAGGAGGGGGAGGGATGGAGCCAAGAGCTCTGCCCCTCTGACTATACCCCTCTGGGTCCCCCCCCACAGTCTTTCTTCCCGGACCTCCTGTCCCATGATCCTCTCATATCCCTTTTGCCAATCACCTGTCTAGCTCTTGGCTCCATCCCTCCCCCTCCTGTCTTCTCCTATCATTTTGGATCTCCCTCTCCCCCTCCCACTTTCAAATCTCTTACTAGCTCTTCCTTCAGTTAGTCCTGACGAAGGGTCTCAGCCTGAAACGTCGACTGTATCTCTTCCTAGAGATGCTGCCTGGCTTGCTGCGTTCACCAGCAACTTTGATGTGTGTTGCTTAATGTAGCCCAAGTTGTCCTGGTCCAGCTTGTTCTTCCAATAAGTGAACACCAGAGGGCAGCACCGAGCGAACACCGGGGGGGGGGGGGGGGGCAACACCGATCAAACACTGGGGGGCAGCACCGAGTGAACACTGGGGGGGGGGCAGCACCGAGTGAACACTGGGGGGGGGCAGCACCGAGCGAACACTGGGGGGGGGGGCAGCACCGAGCGAACACTGGGGGGGGGCAGCACCGAGCGAACACTGTGGGTGGGGGGGGGGCAGCACTGAGTGAACACCAGAGAGCAGCACCGACAGGAAGGGCCAGCCCCAAACCTAGTATGAAATTTAGTGGTTCCAGGGTCTCCTTCGCCGGCAACCACAAAAGACAACTCTGAAGCATGAGGGGCTTATCAAGGCAATGCAGCTCCCAAGCTCCCACATCATCGGTCTCTCCAATGACTAGTGAACAGGACTTACTCTATTTTAAGTCACCTATGTCCAACGGGGTCTTGTGATGACAATAAAAACAGGTGGGAGAATGGATGCTAGATAGCCCAGGTTGGCATGCCCAACAAAAGCATCATGAACACTCTTGGTCTGGCTGGAGGTCTCATACATGGTTCTCATCTCCTTAGCCACGCATATCCAATGGAGAGAGGCTGTTAGATTGTCCCAGGCTGGACTGGCTACCCATCCAGCTTGTGCACTGGGTGCTGACCTACAACATAAGTGGATGCAACGTCCACAGTCGACCCTGGCCAATGCAGGGGCCCTCAATCAAACAGCTTCTAACCAAGTAAATTCCAATTGGCTAGCAGAGACAGAGAGTATCCAACTGGACACAGAGTATCTGTTTCCCAGGGTTGAATTGTCTAATACCAGAGGGCATGCATTGAAGGTGATGGGGGGGGGGGGTAGATTCAAAGGGGATGCGTCCTGTGGGGGTGTGCCTTATTCTGACTGTCAGAAGTCGCTTCCATTGTGATTAGTTAGTTTTGAAACCGCAGCTACTTTTCCCATCAGATAACTGCCTGGTGTCCAGTTTCAAATATCCTGAGTATATAAGTTAGCACGTGGAATGGGCTTGCTCTCTTCTTCCTTTGTTTTAGGCAATAATGCATTTGATGATTGGGAAGGTATATCCTGCGCACACTTTTAACTAAGTATGTTTGTTGAATATTCAGGTTTGTATTGTCTGTAACTTTTGGTCGAAATGTTACTCTTTGTAAATAAGTGATTAATATATCCATTTGAAGTCAGTGCATTTCCTGTCTCACTTGCCAGACCTGTGAACCTGATTCAGCATTACATTTGGGGCTGCGAGCAGGGCACGGCCATTTGGGCAGAAATGCATTCCTTTCAGAGGTTATTTAAAGGAGAGGCCCCTCAGTATGAGAGACACAGAGCGCCAGTGTGGTCTTTGGAAGTCTTGTTGCCAAATTCCCCCTCTGCTTATCCACCTAACATGACAGACGCTCTCTTTCAGTTTAAACCATTTCAAAAAGGGTTGATAGCTATAATCTATAAACAGTTATTGAACTCACGAATGATATCTAATGATAAAATTAAACGTGCTTGGGAATCGGAATTTTCAAGAGTCATTTTCAGATAATCAATAGAGTAAAATTTTTCATTTGGTTAACAACTCATCTATTTGTGCCCGTCATTCCTTGATACAGTTCAAGGTCGTGCATCGGGCCCATATGTCAAAGGATAAACTCGCGCATATTTTCTCCAATATCAATCCTATTTGTGACAGATGTAATACTGAGGTGGCCACTTTAACTCATATGTATTGGTCTTGTATAAAGCTAGATAACCTTTGGAGAGATGTTTTTAAAATGTTATCAGAAGTCTTGGATCTGGATCTACAGCCTAATTTGCTTACGCCAATTTTTGGGATTATCCCATCGGAAGCAGGAAATATTCCTGTTTCCGCTCAACGTATGATAGTCTTTTCAACCTTACTGGCTGGGAGAGCCATTTTATTAAAGTGGAAGGATTCTAATCCACCTAAGGTCTTTTATTGGCTCTCCTCCATTATGTCCTATTTAAGTTTAAAGAAAATAAGAAGTCGGACATTTGATACATCCTTTAAACTTGAGCAAATCTGGCAACCTTTTATCCAATATTTTCATTTAATTTGATTTATTACTCTTTCAATATTTTTTTTCAAAGTTTTAGATTTGATCAGGAAGTCTGTCTTCCTTTTTTTTTGGTTGTATCCTCAGAATGGACTGCCCAGTCCTTTTTTTTTATATATGGTGTAGTGGGGATATTTTTCTCTCCATTTAAAACACAATGTTTTTTCTTTCCGCTTCATGAACTGATAAGAGCAGAATTGCTGTTTTCATTTTTTTATTATATATTTTATGCTAGCTTAACAATATGTATGATTTTGACACTGTCTACCTTAATCTCGGTTTGTATTGTTACTGATATATATATTTGAGATAATTCTCCTCTTGACTGTATTTATGCTCCTTTTAAATCAATAAAAAGATTAATAAAGGAAGGAAGTCTTGCTAGTTTACTGATAGGTTACAGGATGCTGGCAGATTGGTCAGACTGGTTAGATGTTGCAAGGATTGAAATGGGACACGACATTATTTCTATATTTAAATTGTTGGGTTATCCCAGAATAAAAGATAGCCAGCTGGATGCTTTCTAGTTTTTTGCAGCAATTGTAAGAGATCAGTATAAAATGCTTGAGAGTCTTAAGAATAAATTGGAAGGTTCTGGTGACGTCATCGTCTAGAATGGCAGCTTAAATCAATAGCTCCTCCAGAAAAACGCATATATTGCCTTGCTAATCCATCAAATATAAGATCTTTCGAAAATATCTGAATTGATAAGGGGGGCAAGAATGGGGAAAAAGAATGGAGATAAAAAAAGCATCACTGTGTAGCCGATGGACGAGAGAGGTGCAGTGCAAGGCCGAACGTGTGCTAGCGAGGCTGACGATGGGCCTCGTTCAGGCGAAGTGGCAAATATGATAAAAATTCTGGAAGAGATATGGGGATTCCAAAAAGATATAAAACAGCAACTCAATGATATAAAGTCAGAGCTCACCAACGTCAATCAAAAAATAGCGGTGGCAGAGACTCGAATTGAGAAGGTGGGAGATCACGTGCAAAACACGGATGGATACTAAGTAAGACGATAAAAATATTAAATCAACAAGAAAGTAAACTGATTGACCAGGAGGGAAGATCACGACAGAAAAATATCAGGATATATAATGCTCCCGAAGGAGTGGAGGGTTTGTCTATGATGGAGTTTGTAGGAAAGTTGCTGCGGGAAGTGCTGGAGATTTCCTCCACTATGGAGCTTGAAATTGAGAGGGTGCGTCGTGCGCTCGTCCCGAGGCCCACTGGAGACAGAGATGATAAGCCACGCTCAATAGTAATTAGATTCCTTCGATACAATACTAAGGCGGAGGTTCTACGAAGGGCCTGGGGTAAGAAGAAGGTGTTTTTGGACGGGAAATTAATATATTTCGATCAAGATTACCCCCCGGCGGTCCTGCAGAAATGTAGAGAATACTCTGCAGTAAAGCGAATATTAAAGCAAGGAAAGATTAGATTCTAAACTCCATACCCTGCTAAACTGCGGGTGTTTTATAAGGATGGTATGCAACTGTATCAGACAGTGGAAGAGGCGACTACAGAACTGAAGAACAGAGGGCTGCCCGGTAGCGTAGTGAAACCAAGGGAGAGCCCAGCTGAGCAGTAATCCCGATCTGCTTTGGAAATAGTAAGAGAACAGAGAAAGCAGGGGACGGGAGGAGGGTGAGAGAATATCAGGAAGAGACTGAGAGTTTTCCGAAGACAGCCCTCACCCCCTCCAGAAAAGCCATAAGGTTTGGCTAACTTTAAAAGTGTTGATAAGATAAACGGAAGCAAAAATAGACGGTGCTATACCTATTTCAAGAAATACTTATTATAATGTGGATTTTATATTACTCAATTTTTTAAATTCATTCATTCACTCCTTTTTCCCCACCTAAATGAGAATATACATATGGGAGGAATACACGGGGAAATCTTCTCTGTGTAATGGACATAGACTTGTTCACTTACTTTTCTGGGTACTGTAATGGGGGCCTCCAACTCACAGGGAGGAGGGGCTATCCCCCATGGCTAGACATTTCCTCTAGCTCAACCCAGGGTCATCAATAGAGACCCCAGCCTTGCAATCACACCTTCATTGCCTTTTTAAAAAAATTATTCACGTTTCTTGGTTCTTATTTGTTCAGGGAGTAGATCAATTAAGTTTTATTCTGCTAATTTCAATGATATATTGATAAATAAATACACATGGCTAAGGACAAAGTAAAATTCATTTCTTTTAATGTCAATGGGCTGTTAAATCCAATCAAACGCAGTAAAGTTCTATCCAAAATGAAAAAAGAACAAGCCCATGTAGTATATTTACAGGAAACTCACTTAAGTGATAATAAGCTTGAAAAACTAAAGAGAATGGGCTCCACTAATTTGTTTTTCTCCTCATATAAATCAGGACATAGCAGAGAAGTTGCTATTCTCATCTCGAGCAAGCTAAATTTTGAAAAAGTATTCAAAATGGGAGATAAGGAGGGCAGAAATATTCTGGTAAGGGGGAATATAGACGGAAATTCAGTTACTCTATTGAATATATACACACCCCCAGGAAGTGATATTAGTTTCTTTCAGAAAATTACAAATATTATGGAAACGGAAACAGAAGGTCTCTTGATATGTGGGGGAGACTTAACTTTACAATTACAACTAAAGTTAGACTCTTCCAAAAGAAAAACCTATGAAACAAAATCCTTACATAAGAGAGTTAATACACTTCTTGAGGATGTTGGTCTAATTGATATATGGAGGGACCTTTTCCCCGCCAGAAGGGATTATTCTGCCCCCTCCCCATCCTGTATATATGAGAATAGACTATTTCACAACATTTGGAAAAGACAAAGACAAAATAAACACCTGTGGAATTGGGACAATAGATGTAAGTGACCAAAACCTGTTGATTTTGCCCTACAACCAAAGAATACTATTTGGAAACTAAATTCAAGTCTACTCAATGATCACTACTTTAAGGAACAAATTAAAATTAGAATTTAATGATAATGGAGAGGTTTCACCTCTCATTCTATGGGATACTCTGAAGGCTGTCTTGAGAGGGAAAATTATAGCGATATCTTCATATAAGAAAAAAATAAGGAATAAAACATTAGGGGAATCACAAAATAGGCTGAAGGAACTAGAAAAAAAACACAAATTGAATTTGGCACAGGATATGTTAGAGGAAATTTTAAAAATTAGGAATGAAATTAATAGTTTGACTATGCAAGTAATCAGGAAAAATTTAATGTTTCTGAAACAGAGACATTATGAAAGTGGATCTAAGTCTGTGAAAATACTGGTGGAGAAACTGAAGAAAAAGATGGCAAAAAATACAATTCATAGAATTAGGGATACAAGAACAAAAATGATTAAAAAAAAGCTAAGAGAAATTCAAGCAGCTTTTGTAATGTTTTACAAAACTCGATATTCCAAAGTTCCAGGGGAAAGCATAACCCAAACTGAGACTTTCCTGAATTCTCTTGAGTTGCCCACTTTAAGCAAAGAACAAAATAGAACGATGACTGCTGACATAACTGAAGCTGAACTAAAAACTGCAATTAGTAGGCTTAAATTAAGCAAGTCACCAGGATCAGATGGATATATGGCAGAGTGGTATAAAGAATTTAAAACTGAGTTAATTCCTGTCTTACTCCCCACACTGAACTGGACCCTAAGAAAGGCACAAATGCCACCCATCTGGAAGGAAGCGATAATCTCAGCTATACTGAAAGAAGGCAAGGATAAAATGGAATGTGGGTCATTTAGACCCATATCCGTTCTTAATGTAGATTATAGATTATTTACCTCCATCATGGCCAAACGATTAGAAGAGTTTCTACCCATACTGATACATAAGGATCAGACAGGTTTTATACAACAACGCCAAACACAAGACAATATACAAAGGACAGTATGGATCATATACAAAAAAATAAAATTGAAGCAATAGTGATAAACGTGGATGCTTAAAAGGCATTTGATTCGGTTAATTGGAATTTGCTTTACAGAGTTTTACATAGATTTGGTTTCCATGACACAATTATCAAAACTATACAGGCATTATATGACAACCCTACTGCCAGGATTAAAATCAATGGATATTTATCAAATAGTTTTACCCGAGAAAGGGACACGAGATGGGGTTGTGCATGGTCACCGATACTCTTCGCATTATATCTGGAACCATTAGCTCAACACATCAGACAAAATGAAGGTATCAGGGGAATTACTATTAAAGGGACAGAGCACAAATTGGCCTGTTATGCGGATGACATTTTGATCTATATAGGGCAACCAACATACTCTTTACCTAAATTGATGCAATCCTTTGAACAATATGGTCAATTATCAGGATACAAGATCAACATAGATAAAACCCAATTACTTTCATATAACTATAGCCCACCAAGAGAAATTGAAAGTAGATATCCCTGGACATGGCAAACAGTCTTTCAAATATTTGGGCATCATTCTGCCAAAAGATTTGTCAAAATTATCAAAATGCAATTATCAGCCTATAGATTAAAAAATTAAGGAAGATATAACAATATAGAATCTAATTCCTTTTTTTAATCTCAGGTCAAGGACTGAATCCATTAAAATGAATATATTGCCCAGACTATCATATCTCGTTCAGACCTTACCAATAGAGATTAATCAGAATCAATTCAATGAATGGAACAAAATGTTATCAAGATATATATAGCAAAGTAAAAGGCCTAGAGTTTGTCTCAAAACTTTGCAATTAGCCAAGGAAAAGGGGGGATGGGGCCTACCTTCTCTTAGAGATGATTATTTTGCAGCACAGTTGAGAGCTGTGATGTGTTGGTGCAACCCATATATGGCGCTCAATGGAAAAACATTGAGGAAAGGATACTTCCCACCCCCATACAGGCAATTTTGACTGATAACAACCTACAAAGGTACATAAATACTATTGATAACCCATGGGTGAAATGGACTCATAAAATATGGAAAACTATTATAAAAGAATATAAGCTAGAGGGAGATACTGCAATTCTTAAGTGGTGTGCATATGACTCGGATTTTACGCCGAATAAACTGGATGCTAGATTTAAGGACTGAACAGCTAAAGGAATAACAGTTCTTTGCAATATAATGAAAAAATGAACACCATTCAGTTTTGAAATGCTCAAAGAGAAACACTTATTAGAAAAACAAGACTTTTATCGGTATCTACAGATGCGACAGTACGTTAATAGGAGGGTTAAAAATGTAACCAAGGCAAGTACATGTTTGATAGAGCTATTTAGAAAAGCATATAATTCAGATAACGGTAGTAGAATCATTTCGAGCATGTATAAGGGTTTGTCAAATCTTAAAACACATTCGACTTCACACATTAAAACAAAATGGGAGAAGGAAGGAGGGATAATAATATCTGAGGAAGAATGAACAATAATATGGAGGTATCAATGGAAGTGTACCAGTTCACAGAAATGGAGGGAGTTCAGGTGGAAAAACTTGATAAGATATTCTATTACACCCTCTCAGAAATCCGATTATGATAATAACCTCCCTGTTAGCTGGAGAAATTGTGAAAATCAAAATGCAAACCATTATCATATTTTCTGGGAATGCCCCTTTATCAAAGACTATTGGAGTGGCGTACACAATGCCCTACGAAATATCTTTAAATGTGAAATACCCTTAGAAAGTAAGACCATATATTTTGGGTATATAGCTCAAGAATGGTCGAAAAGAGATAAGTATTTAATGAATATACTGCAGGTGGCTGGTAAAAAGACCCTTACCAGGAAATGGTTATCACAGGGGAGCCCAACTTTAAGTGTATGGATGGAAACTACAATGGACATTTACAAAATGGGAGAAGATAACAGCATCTGTTAATCATAAGTTGGAACAATTTAATTCATACTGGGAAAAATGGTTTAACTACATCAGGGGCCCCCAACCTTTTCTGCACTGTGGATTTGTTTAATATTGACAATACTCTTGCGGACCGGCCGGCCTGGGGGTGGGGGAGGGGGGTGTTCAAGTAGGGTTAAACTCACCTCAACATGTCTTTTACAATTAGGGTTGCCAACTTTCTCACTCCCAAATAAGGGACAAAAGTAGCAGTCAAATCCCGGGACAATTTACCCCAGGAAAGACTACCATGACCATGAAGCCTTGCACGGGTACCTGTGTGTGCATGCGTGACGTGCCCATGCGTGACCTGTGCATGCGTGTACGTGCCCATGCGTGACCTGCCCATGCGTGACGTGCCCATGCGTGACGTGCCCATGCGTGTACGTGCCGATTTTTTCCCCCCACAAATCGGTTTTGGCTTAATCTTCCCGACTACACTGTAAATACATTATTTCTTCTTTATATAGGCTGTGTACTTATCATATCATTCCGGCTTTTACTATACGTTAGTGTTATTTTGGGTTTTATGTGTTATTTGCTATGATTTGGTAGGTTATTTTCTGGGTCTGGGAATGCTCAAAAATTTTTCCCATATAAATTAATGGTAATTGCTTCTGAGCTTCACGCCATTTCGGCACGAAAGGTTTCATAGGAACGCTCTACCTTAGCGGGGGAAATACGGGACAAGAGCGGTCCCGGGGACAAATCAATTTAGCCCAATGTACAGGATGTCCCAGCAAATACGGGACAGTTGGCAACCCTCTGCTCAAGTTCAGTGCGTGACAGGGAATGAGGAAAGGTGCAGCTGACTCATATCGTTTCCTCACAGCCCGGTAGCTCATGCTTTGCGGCCTGGTACTGGTCCGCGGCCCGGTGGTTGGGGACCCCTGAACTACATAACACCTCATAGGCCTGATTTTATCCTCACAAATCAGTGAATATGTTGTAAAATAAAAGATCACTCCCTTCTTGTACATAGTTTTCTCCTTTTGCTTGTTCTTTCTTTCCTCCCTTTTCTATAGGTGTATAGCTCAGGCAAATATTACGTGGAGATTTGTGACAAATATAATTATATGATACATATGTATAATATCTGAAATACATCTTATGGAAATGTTTGTTTGATGATGAACTTCAATAAAAAATAAATTACAAAAAAAAAGAACGAACTGGAAGATCTCAGTCAGCGCTGTATTATTCTGAGTGAATCATTATCGATGGTTCAGAGTAGGGCTGTGATATTAGAAGATATGAATATACAGATAGCCTGTTGGCTAACGAAAATAAAGAAATTAGAGGTGGCTTGAAGGGCCAGTTGGGAACCTGATCCCACTAAGGTTCAAGCTATGTTGGGACGGGGCGACGATCCTACTGTGGAGCTGGGAGGTGGGGATGTCTGGCTGGATGATAAATATGAGGGGGAGCGAGTAGCATGGACCCCTCAGTTTAATCCCAGAGATGACCACCTTCTCTCTGTGTGTGTCTGAAACAGTACGGGCCAGCCCAGTAATTACACATTCCCACAGCCACCATGGGGGGCATTGACCCACAGCTTCTTCCTCTCGGGGGAGAAAGCTCAGGAACGTGGGGGAATGGTGTAATGGAGAAGTTCAAGACAACAGAGCTCAGAGAATTCTCCACTGATGAATTAACGAGTTTAGAGGATAGATAGAGACAAAAGGCTAGGGGTCTATGGCCGTGTGCTTATTGAGGATATGGGATGAGGGTGGTATCGGTGTGTCTATCTAATAGAGAGATGAATGCTTTAGGAAGCCTGTTGTCCCAACACGTGATCAGCAATGCCCTGAGGACACTGCTTGTTTCCCTAAGCAGAATGTATCACTATGGATTCAGTTAATGTCAGCAGTTAAACTGAGTAACCACTCTTACTGAGCAGAATTTAAAACCCCAAGTGTAATGGAAAACAGAACTAAACCACCATAGTGGTATCCCACCGGAGAACATTGAATCAACTTCTGGAATGGTGGGGGGGGGGACATGGTTACGGAGATGGTTTTCCCAATAATAGCACCAGCTGTTAGTCATCCTGTAATACAGCGATTCAGTTATTACAAGGATAGAGTATGTAGAAGAGGGCGTGTGTGGCCAAGTACGAAAGTTAGATAAGCAGATGGGAAGTGGGGGATCCTGCATATCTCGTAAATAAATGTTTTTAGTCATAGTCATAGTCATACTTTATTGATCCCGGGGGAAATTGGTTTTCGTTACAGTTGCACCATAAATAATAAATAGTAATAGAACCATAAATAGTTAAATAGTAATATGTAAATTATGCCAGTAAATTATGAAATAAGTCCAGGGTGTCTGACCCTCCAAGGGAGGAGTTGTAAAGTTTGATGGCCACAGGCAGGAATGACTTCCTATGACGCTCTGTGCTGCATCTCAGTGGAATGAGTCTCTGGCTGAATGTACTCCTGTGCCCAACCAGTACATTATGTAGTGGATGGGAGACATTGTCCAAGATGGCATGCAACTTAGACAGCATCCTCTTTTCAGACACCACCGTCAGAGAGTCCATTTCCATCCCCACAACATCACTGGCCTAAATCTGGGGTTCTGGAGGAGCAGGTAAATGGGGTTCCAACACCCACCCTCTGTGCAAGGTGGAAATGCTGTCAGGAGGAGCAAGAAAGGGAGACTGTTGAGGGGGAAAGGTCATTCTTCAAGTCCTCAGCTGATAAGGGTTCCTTTTATCCTCTGCCAGACTCCTCACATTCCACTCAGGTTTCCCTGCAAAGGGTATTGGCTAACGTTCATCAGGGGGTGGGTTAGTGGCTCATTGTTGAAGGGAGGGGGTCATTTGAACTGCATCCCCCTTGTGAGGGGTGTGTGTGTGTGCGCGCACGCACGTGTGCAGACTTTGACTTTAAGAGACTCTGTGGATGTGTTGGATCCTGCCAAGTTGGTTTGTCCTTATTAATTGTTCTCTGATAAGTGCTGTCTCTCTGTGAGAAATTAACTGTCTGTTTTAAGTTTTTTCAGTTCCATAGGAAGTTTTAAAGAAGAGGAATACAGCCCTGGCTTTGTGATTTGTGTTTTGTGTTCTGTGTTCTAATCTGTTACTTTGTTTCTTGTGATTGTTTAGCCAGTTACTTTGTTACTTATTTCCCCATGTAACTGGTTTTAAGAATGAGTCATTTTTCATACTGGCCGCATGAAATTTGAGTAGAAATTTGAGCAATTTTATTCTGGATATGAGATGTGCAGATTTCAGAGGGAATTGAGCATTTGGAGAGCAATTTTTGTAGTTCTATTGTTTTTGTGTATTCTAAATGTCCAGTGATTAATCGGGAGCAAGTAAATTTGTATCTCCCTGCATCACAGAATGCTTGGATGGAGACAATGTTTCCATCGTAGGTGAGTTGAGAACCAGAGGGAAGAGCCTCAGAATGTTCCTTTAGAAGGGGCGTCACGGTAGTGTTGTGGATTGCTTGATGCTCTACAGCACTTACAATCCTGGTTCAATGTTTGTACGTTCTCCCCATGACCATCCGGGTGCTCCGGTTTAATCCCACATTCCAAAGACGTACTGGTCAGGGGTGGTGAAGTGTGGGTGTGCTCTGTTGGTGCTGGAAGCATGGTGACACTTGCGGGCACATCCTCAGTCAGTGTTGGTTGTTGACACAATTTCACTCTGTGTTTTGATGTACACATGACAAATAAAGCTAATCTCTTTGACTAAGCTGAGGAGGAATTTCGGAGGTGGGTGGTGAATCTGTGAAATTCATTGTTACAGATGGCTGTGTATTAAGGCGGAGGTTGACAGATTCTTGCTTAAAGGTTACAGGTGAGAATGGGTTAAGTTGTCAGCCCTGATTGAATGATAGGGCTGACTCGAGGAGTCGAATGGCCGAAATCTACCCCAATATTTTATGGTCAGCAAATTCGCATTTCGTCCCTCTGACCCCCCCTCCCCTCACAGAGACCAGGGAGAATTTTTAATAATACTTGTTCCAAAGACTTTGAAAGGAAATAAGGGTACGTACAAACCGGCTGGAGTTATTGTTCCGCACCGTCTTTGCGTTCCCAAAAGCCTCCAGTAAAGGGTTGGACTTCAGGATGATATCCTTCACTTGCTGTAGGAGACAAGGAAACAGGAAACGGGTCAATCCCACCCGTGCAGAGAGATCAGTCGCGTGAAGAAACGCTGAAGAGTCGCTGCCCTGTGTTTTCAAATGTCCCGCTGCTACCTAGAAGTGTTTCTTTGGCCAAGAGTCACTTTACCATTTCCTGTATGTTCAGATATTCCTGCAGGTACAATCAGTCAACGTAGAGGGTGGGGAATCTGTGAAACCCTAAGGCACCACGGTAGTGTAGCGGGTAGTGAAATGCTATTACAGTTCGGGGCATCCTCTGTGCGTTCTCCTGGTGAAATGCATGGGATTTCTCCGGGGGCTCTGGTTTCCTCCCACAGTCCAACTGGTCGTTGTAGTTGGGCTAGGGTTAAATCAGGAGTCGCTGGGAGGTGCGACCCGTATTTCACGCTGTGTCCCAATAAGCGAATAAATCAGCTGATCTCATGTATCTAAGGCCGCACTCAAACTGTTACTTGTACATTGTGTTTTAGGGCACTTTTTAGATGACATTCAGTATTTGTTAGGGTTGTGCTGCATCAGACCCAGACTGTTCTCCTTTACACCAGTGAACAAGCTTGAATCGTGAAAGGAACCGCAGAGAGCTGTGGGCACAGCTCAGTGTATCACCGGAACCAGCCTCCCCTCTGCCTACACTTCTCACTGCCCCAGTAAAGCATCCAGCAGAACCAAAGACCCCACCCACCCCCAACACTGTCTCTTCTCCCCTCTCCCATCGGGCAGAAGGTACAAAAGCCTGAAGGCTCGTACTATCTGGCTCACAGTCTGTCCCATTATCACCGGACTACTGAACAGTTCCCTCGTACGAGAAGGTGCCCTCATAATCTACCTTGGCAAGGCCTTGTGCCTTATCGTCTGCCTGCACTGCACTTTCTCTATGACTGTGACACTTTATTCTGCATTTTGTTACTGCTTTTTCCTGTGTAGTACAAACTACTGGAGCTTTAAATGATCTGCATAGACGGCAGACAAAACTAAGCTTTCCACTGTCCCCTGGGACAAGCGGGAGGGGCGGAGGGAGAGGGAGAGAGTGGGGCAACGGGAGAGGGTAGGGGTAAGGCAGTGACAGAGCGAGGAGGGGGAAGAGGGAGAGGGCGGCAGGCAGGTGAATGGAGAGAGGGGAGGAGATGAAGAGCCATCCACACAGCTGACCTGTTTCATCTCTGAGGTCGGAACGGCTGCAGAGGGATGCTCAGGAGCGTTCCCCTGGGTCACTGGGGTTCACAGTCTCTCTGGGGAGTCGGCCAGCTCACTCAGTTGCCAGCTCCTTTCACAGATTACTTCCAGCGCCGTGTGGGAACACAGACTGCCAGAACCAGGACAGAAGGCAGCGGTGCCGAACAGCAGGAGGGCGATCGTGCTGGAGTTGGCAAAGGCAGGGAGTCGGAGAGAGGGTGCTGAAGTCAAGGTAAAACTTTTAGGAGAGCAAAAGGCAGCATCATGGAGCTGGAGACTACGTCAATGACTTCTCCTGGGAACTGCTAGAGTGGTGAAAGAGCTCGGAAACAAGTTCTTCCAGTCAGTACACGGACAGCGGTGACCAGAAACAAGTTTCCCAGTCGGTACACGGACAGCAGTGACCAGAAACAAGTTTTCCAGTTGGTACACGGACAGCGGTGACCAGAAACAAGTTTTTCCCAGTCAGTACACGGACAGCGGTGACCGGAAACAAGTTTTTCCCAGTCAGTACACGGACAGCGGTGACCGGAAACAAGTTTTCCAGTTGGTACACGGACAGCGGTGACCGGAAACAAGTTTTTCCCAGTCAGTACACGGACAGTGGAGACCGGAAACAAGTTTTCCAGTCGGGACACGGACAGCAGTAACCGGAAACAAGTTTTCCAGTTGGTACACGGACAGCGGTGACCGGAAACAAGTTTTCCAGTTGGTACACGGACAGCAGTGACCGGAAACAAGTTTTTCCCAGTCGGTACACGGACAGTGGAGACCGGAAACAAGTTTTTCCCAGTCGGTACACGGACAGCGGTGACCGGAAACAAGTTTTCCAGTCGGGACACGGACAGCAGTGACTGGAAACAAGTTTTTCCCAGTCGGGACACGGACAGCAGTGACCGGAAACAAGTTTTCCAGTCGGGACACGGACAGTGGAGACCGGAAACAAGTTTTCCAGTCGGGACACGGACAGTGGAGACCGGAAACAAGTTTTCCAGTCGGGACACGGACAGTGGAGACCGGAAACAAGTTTTCCAGTCGGGACACGGATGGGTCACCAAGGTAGCAGAGTGGTTAGCCCGACATTCTTACAGCTCTGGGCATCAAGAGTTCAATTCTGGTGCTGTCTGTAAGAAGTTCGTGCGTCCTCCCCATGGAATGTGTGGGTTTCCTCAGGGTGCTCCAGTTTCCTCCCACAGTCCAAAGACTTACTGGTTAGTATGTCCTGTGCTTAGGCTACAGTTAAATAGGTGGTTTGCTGGGCGGTGAGGTACGAAGGGCTGGAAGGGCCCATTCCACACTGTATCTCTAACTAAATAAAAATTCTCCGGGCCGCCTGTTGCTTCTGCAGGCTGGAAGAGGCTGTGCGCCATATATACATTACGTGGAGTGTACAAGGTCACAGCCCCTATTCTCACATCTGTGGGAGCTGCTCCTCTTCGTCTGGCTGCATTTTGGCCCTACACTCTTCATCTTTGCTCATCCAGTACGGAGGGGTGCAGAAAAGAGGAGGTTGTCCTAGTGAATCTGCTCCTGGGCTGTGTAAGGTAGCTATTCATGGGTCCTGGAGATGGGCAGTGGAGATTTCTGCCTGGACTGGGTAAGATAGGTACCCGTGGGTCCTGGAGATGAGCAGTGGAGGGTTATAGAGATGGGCAGTGGAATGTTCTGCCCGGACTGGTTAAGATAGCTATCCATGGGTCCTGGGGATGGGCAGTGGAGATTTCCACCTGAGCTGTGTAAGACAGGTATCCATGGGTCCTGGAGATGAGCAGTGGAGGGTTTTACAGATGGACAGTGGAGTGTTCTGCCCAGACTGGTTAAGATAGCTATCCATGGGTCCTGGAGACGGGCAGTGGAGATTTCTGCACGGGCTGGGTAAGGTAACTACCCATGGGTCCTGGAGACGGGCAGTGGAGGGTTCTGCCTGGGCTGTGTAAGATAACTACCTGTGGGTCCTGGAGTTGGGCAGTGGAGATTTCCGCCCACGCTGGGTAAGATAACTACCTGTGGGTCCTGGAATTGGGCCGTGGAGATTTCCACCCACGCTGGGTAAGATAACTACCTGTGGGTCCTGGAGTTGGGCCGTGGAGATTTCCGCCCACGCTGGGCAAGATAACTACCTGTGGGTCCTGGAGTTGGGCCGTGGAGATTTCTGCCTGGGTTGGGTAAGATAGCTCTCCGTTGGTCCTGGAGTTGGGCAGTGGAGGGCTCTGCCCGGGCTGACAATGTTTGGGGGTATTTCCCTGCCCGGTGAGCTGTGGAAAAGAACATGCTGTGTCCACTGGGAACAGAAAGGTATATTAAGACCATTGGGCACAGTGGAGGATAAATGCCATCTCAATAAGGATGGTAATCTGTTAGTTTCGTCTGTGAGAGTCATGATTTGTCTGATTTTAGTATGTAATATGATTGTACTCTGGTGGTTTGAATTCATAATAAATGTACTTTTGTAAAAATAAGAGCTGAGACACGAAGGGCAGAGAGAAGAGTCACACGTCCTCAAGCAGAAAGTGGAGAAAGAGGGGCCGGATTGTGGGGCTTCTGATGACCTGTGAAGTTCAGAATGACCTCCGGAGAGCAGAGAGATTCTACAAAACACCACTAAACTACCCCATCCACCTTCCTTCGCCTTCAACCTGGTCTCCCCCTACCCCACCTCCTTATTCTGCCTCCTGCTCCCTTCCTCTCCAGTCCTGAAGAAGGGTTTTGAGCCAAAACATCGACTGTTCATTCCTCTCCACAGATGCTGCCTGACCTGCTGAGCCCCTCTCATAACGTTTTCTGTGTGTTCAGCATCTGCAGAATCTCTCGTATTTAATATTTCAGTAATCTTGTCTGTGTGTATATCGTATGATTAAGCATGTCTGTTCATTTAAATAATTAGTTATCGGTTACATGGGTAAAAATTATGTAAATTGCAAACATCATCTTGCTACCACGAGATGCGCGCGCGCCTCACTGAAAGTAAACACGAAGCTCGACCCATATTCCTGGACTCCTGTGTCTTCCTTTGAATTAGTTTAACGCTTTGAACAAATATCACGCTTGTGTTTATCATTTATTCAAGGACAGTTCAGCACGGTTTACTGAATTCCCGTAGAAAGTGGTTGCATCGCGGCTACAGCAAGTCGGGATCGTAGGGAGCTGCAGAGTGTAGTGGAATCATTCCTCCCCACCATCGGCAGTTTATGCAGGAGATGCTCACGATCCCTCCGTCCAGGCCGTGCCACCTTCTCACAGCCCCCATCGGCCGAGAGGTCCAGAAGCCTGAAGTTCCACCTCACCAGGTTCAGGAACGACTACTTCCCTTCAACCATTCGGTTCTCGAACCGACCCGACCGGCACAACCCACATCACAGCCTGGGTGCTTTGCGATGCAATGGACTCTGTTACTTTTCACTCTGATTGGGCTTTAATGTTCTCCTGGTCAATGCAGCTTATCCTGATGCTCTGAGCCCGTGATGCTGCTACAAGCAGGTTTCTCATTGCTCCCGTGAAGACATGCAATTCTGCTTTTTCACTTTACTTATTTAGAACGCGGAGTGAACCTTCCAGCACTTCGAGCTGCAACCCCTGACGACCCCAACTTAACCCTAACCTAATCACAAGACAATTTACAATGGCCATTAGCGGCATGGTAGCGTAGGGGGCAGCACAACGCTTTACGGTGCAAGCGACCCGACTGCTGCCTGTAAGACATTCGTACGTTCTCCCTGTGACCGTGCGGGTTCAATTCCCACTGCTGCCCGTAAGACGTTCCTACGTTCTCCCTGCGACCCGACTGCTGCCTGTAAGAAATTCCTATGTTCTCCCTGCGACCCGACTGCTGCCCGTAAGACGTTCGTACGTTCTCCCTGTGACCCGACTGCTGCCTGTAAGAAATTCCTATGTTCTCCCTGCGACCCGACTGCTGCCCGTAAGACGTTCGTACGTTCTCCCTGTGACCCGACTACTGCCTGTAAGACGTTCGTACGTTCTCCCTGCGACCCAGGTTCAATTCCCACTGCTGCCCGTAAGACGTTTGTACGTTCTCCCTGCGACCCGACTGCTGCCCGTAAGACATTCGTACGTTCTCCCTGCGACCCAGGTTCAATTCCCACTGCTGCCTGTAAGACGTTCCTACGTTCTCCCTGCGACCCAGGTTCAATTCCCACTGCTGCCTGTAAGACGTTCCTACGTTCTCCCTGCGACCCGACTGCTGCCTGTAAGACATTCGTACGTTCTCCCTGCGACCCGGGTTCAATTCCCACTGCTGCCTGTAAGACGTTCCTATGTTCTCCCTGCGACCATGTGGGTTTTCTCCGGGTGCTCTGGTTTCCTCCCACAGTCCAAAGACATGCCAGCTGGTAGGTTAAGTTGGTCATTGTAAATTATCCTGTGAACGGCACAGCTCAAAGGGCTGAATGCGCACTGCATCTCTATAAATAAATAAATCTACCCGGAACATCTTTGGACCGCGGGAGGAAACCGGAGCACCCGGAGAAAACCCACACGTTCCACAGTGAGGACGTACAGTGACCCTTTAGAGAGGTCGCTGGAATTGAACTGTGAACTCTGATACTCAGAGCTGTAATAGCTCACTGCCACGTTACCATGGCAACTGACAATGAACTCGACCTTGACTTCGAGGGGGCTTCAACATAGCCTGTGGTGAAGAAGGTGGGGTAACAGTCCATGATGCTGAACTTACCTGAACCTTGGGACCTCCTCCCGACACTTTGGAGATGTAACTCATTATAAACTTGGCGCCCACAGTTTTCCCAGCTCCACTTTCCCCACTGCAAAGAGAGAGAGAAAAGTCAACAGAAGTATTTACGCGGGGTGATTGATAAGTTCGTGGCCTATGGTAGAAGGAGTCAATTTTAGAAAACCTAGCACATTTATTTTTCAACATAGTCCCCTCCTATATTTACACACTTAGTCCAGCGGTCATGGAGCATACGGATCTTGGACCTCCAGAAAGTGACAACAGCAGGGATGACTGATAAGTTTGTGGCCTAAGGTAGAAGGAGATGAGTTATTAACTTCAAACTTTCTGCTTTATCACTCAAATAGTTGAACTGCACGTGCATGTAACGAGAGCTGTATATCTCATCTCCTTCTACCTTATGCCACAAACCTATCAATCACCCCAGCTGTGGACCACTTCCTGGAGGTTCAAGACGCCGACTTCTACAAAGGGATCCATATGTTCCACGACTGCCGGACTAAGTGTGTAAATGTAGGAGGGGACTATGTTGAAAAATACATGTGCTAGGTTTTCTAAAATTGACTCCTTCTACCTTAGGCCACGAACTTATCAATCACCCCTCGTATATTGGCAAAGGAGCAGGGTCGGTTTTTCACTCAGGAGTGGGGCTGGGCTGAGCAACGAGGGACGGCTACTGGAGCTGTATAATACGTCTTTGTGTTGGGTTCAGGAGGGATGAGGAGTATTTGGAAAAGGTGCAGCAGAGGGTCATCAGGCTGCTGCCTGGATTAGAGGGGATGAGCTACAATGGGTTATGGCATCATACGGCAAGGAAATAGGCCCTTCTGCCCAACTGGTCTCTGCTGATCACAGCATTCACCCTCCTAGTCCCCGTTACCTGCGTTCGGCCCATAATCCTCCCCTCCACAGACTTATCCAAATGCCCCTTAAATGTTTCAGTTCTCCCCACCCTGACCACTTTCTCTGGCAGCTCATTCTAGGTACTCTGTGTAAAGAAGTTACCTGTCAATCTCTCCCCTCTTACATCGCGTCCGTTAGATTCCAATCACACTCGTATTCCGTTATTCTTCTTGTCACTGAGCTCTCCTCCCTTGTGTTTCATAATTTATTTACCTAGCAGTACAACATGGAGCAGACTCTGCTGCACAGATATCCACCTGATTTAACACTATCCTAGTCACCGGACAATTTACAATGACCAATTAGCCTAAGCCATACGCCTCTGGACTGTGGGAGGAAACCAGAAAACCTGGAGGAAACCCACAGGAAACAGGGAGAACGTACAAATTTCCTTACAAAGGTCACCGGAACTGAACTCCAAACTCCGATGGCCCAGGCTGTCACTCAATTTCACTCACCCCATCACTGAACTGTTCCCACAACCTGCGAACTCACTTACAAGGACCCTTCATCTCATGTTCCCTCGATATTTATTGCTTAGTAATAATATTTAATTAATATCATTTTCTCTTTTGTATTTGTGGAGTTTGTTGTCCCTGGCACTCTGTCCTGTTGGGGTGATCTTCCATAGGTCCTGTTTGTGTTTCCTGGATTTACTGACTCTGCCCACAACAAAACGAATCTCAGGATTGTATATGGTGACATGTACGTTCATTGATAATAAATTTATTTTTGAACTTTGAGTTTGAATGGTGGCATGTTAACTGCTACGCTACTGTGGTGCCCCTAAATTTTAAGAAATCATATTAATATTATTTTATATTAACATAGGAAATTAAAGAGAGGGTGGACTAACGGGTTGTTTTCTCAGAGAGTCGGAGGTTATAGATGGACGGCCAGAATGTATCTCCGCCAGGGCGGGAATGTTGAGGGCACAGATTGAAGAGGAGAAAGGGAGAGTTTAAAAGGGATGAGCGAGGCATGTTTTATTTACACAGAGAGGGACGGGTGCCTGGAACGGGCTGCTGGGTGAGATAAGAAAGTGGCCGTGAACATGCAGGGACAGAGCGATGTGGGTCACATGCGGTCAAGAAGGGGTTAGTTTAATTTGGCATCATGCTTGACATAATTATGGTTAATACCAGGTCATTACAGGAACAGTTATTACCCTTCAACCATCAGGTTCCTGAATCAGTGAAGATAAGTTCACGTACCTTAATACTGAACTATTCCCACAACCAATGGACTCACTTTCAAGGGCTCCACAGCTTATGTTCCCAACAATATTTATTCATTTTACACAGTTTGTCTTTTGCACAGTGGCCATTAGTCGGTCTGATTGTAGTCTTTCATTGCTTTGTATTGTGTTTTACTGTGATTGCTCACAAGAAAATGAATCTCAGGGTTGTATATGGCAACATATACCTACTTTGATAATAAATTTACTTTGAACTTTTTAAACTTTGGAAGTATAGGATGATGTTAAAGGTAGGTTTATTTTAAACACAGAGGGTGGCGGATGTGCGAAACGCCCTGCCAGGGGTGGTAGAGGCAGGTACGTTAGGGGCATTAAGAAACGTTTAGATAGTCACGTCAATGACTGAAAAATGGAGGGATATGTGAGAGTGAAGGGTTAGATTGATCCTAGACTAGGGGTTAAAAGGACGGCACGACGTTGTGGATGGAGGGCCTGTGATGTGCTGTGATGTTCTATATTCCAGGGACAGAACATTGGTTTTGTGGTTGTCATAGGTGGGGGGAGGGCACAGTGGGGATAATCTCCTACTACCTCAATAGCGTGTGTCTCAAATAGCCTTCGACAACCAAGTCCAGCTCTTAGCCTTCACAGACAGCTTAGCTACTCAGCCAAGTGGAATAGTTTCTAGAAAAGGCAAAGGGGGGGGGGGTTGCTGGCGCTTTAAAACCAGTCACCTCAGGCCAATGGGACTCATCTAGAAGGAGGGAAACTTGGATCTCAAACCTCTGCTGCCTTGTGACTACACCCACTCATGGGAAAGGCTTCAGGAGCAAATCCCAAGGAAAAATCCAGAGCTGGAGTCCTTAAGGCAGTCCAACGCTGACTGGCAACTCCTGCGACGCCGCTGGTGACAAACTGCATCAGTCCCTGCTGGTTCCTTTGGATTCACAAGCTGCGTGGAGAGGGGGGACCTGCTGCATATTGTAGTACCCTGGCTTGTTGTATTGGCTCGCGTGTCAACATAGACAACTAGGACGCAACATCCATGGGCAACGTCAACCAACAGAGGGCCTCCTCCAGGAAGAGTGACTCATAATCTTCAAGGATAAAGACTGTCCACCCGAACTCAGCTTTGGTCTGTGTGTAACTGCACATCCACTTGTGACTTTGTCTACTTGAGGAGGAGATTAGCAATGGGCTACACACCTCAAGGAAAGAAGCAATGCTTCACTGAGAAGACAAAGTCTTTACCTTTTCGATCTGGGTTCAGATTTCCATCCTTGACCAGTCCTGCTGCTGCTACTTATCGTTGAATTGCGTTTATTGTCATCTGCACAAGTACAATGAAAATCTTGCTTGCAGCAGCATCATCGGCATGTAGATTCAGACTCAGAGGGTGGCTATTCAGCCCACTGGCCTGTTGCCAGCTCCTAGGAAAAGAATCAGAGGGAGGGGGAGCCGCGTGGCCTCAGTTGTGTCGTGGACCGGACCTTTATGCAGTGGGGTCACCCAGGGGAAGAGACGCCAGAGACAGTGTGAAGCAGGAAGTGTCCATGTTTGGTTGGGAACTGGCTCCTCCTGTCAGTGCTGCCCTCCAGTGTTTGCTCAGTGTAAGACGAGCTGGAATGCGTTCGTCTGCGGCTGCACTAGGGTGAGATGAGGAACTGCTGCAGACTTGTTCTTGCAGAAACATGGCTCCAGGAAAACATCCCATGCAGCATCAATCTACAGGCCAGGACACTCTGGGACTTGTGCTAATATTATGATTTTTGTTGTAACTATGTTTTTCTGCTATCATAATTAATATGCCCTATGTGCCTTGCGCTGTGTGTGACTGTTGTTAATACAGTCACACACAGCGCAAGGCCCTGAGAGGAACGCTGTTTTGTTTGGTTGTATTCATGTGTATGGTTAATGACAATTAACCTTGAACTGCCCTCCCTCGCCTCTCCCAGTTTGCCTACTTACTTAAGACCATCACTCCTACTGGAGTGCAGGCTGCCAACAACAGCTTGCCGAAGTCCTCTGTCCTGGGCCAGTCGTTCAAGTTGTCCCCGCGTGCCACCCATCTTCGAAGATCCTTCCTCTCCCAGGGATGAAGTCTTTGGAGTTTCTGTCAGCCCCTTGCCCAACCCTCCTCCTTCCGCAGACAGGCCTAGAACTGTCCTTGGAGGAGTTCCCATGAAACTCCTTCAGGAACTACATGCCCAGGACCCAGTTACCTCGCATGTGGTTGGGATTAGCGATTTCCTCCCACTGTCCAGAGCTGTACCACTTAGTAGGTTGTGGTCATTGTAAATTGTCCTGTGATCACATGAGGCTAGAAAGGACATCTATAACTGGTGGGTGGCTGGCAGCATGGCTTGGAGGAACAGAAGCTGTATCTCCGAATGAAACTAGGAATATGGGAGGGAACCGGAGGTGAACGCACACGCGTACACACACACACACACACACACACACACACACTCACACAAACACACAGACACACACACACACACACATAGACACACACACACACACACACTCACACACAAAACACACTCACACAAACACACAGACACACACACACACACACACACACTCACACAAACACACAGACACACATACACACAAACACACACACACACACACACACACAGACACTCACACACACACACACACACAGACACACACACACTCACACATACAAACACTCACACACACACTCTCACACACACTCACAAACACACACACACACAGACACACACACTCACACACACACTCTCACACTCACACACACACAAACACACACACACACACTCTCACACACACTCACAAACACACACACACACACCCACACTCACACACACACTCCCCAGAGGTCAGTATTGGACCTGGGTCTCTGGAGGTGTGAAGCTGTGGGCAGGGGCAAAATGGTTTGTGTATGCCGCGCAACCCGTCTGTCAGCGGACTTAACCCCCGAGGCTGTGGTGGAGAGGAGACGCTGAGACAGGCAAGGTGGCCGAGGGGGGAGATGGTTACCTGATGATAACACACTGGTTCTCACTGTCGATCATCATGTTACGGTACATGTTGTCCGCCAAGGCGTAGATGTGAGGGGGGTTTTCATACTGAGCCTGTGGGCACACACATATCCTGGTTACAAACCACAACAGCACAGCAGGCAATAGGGGCCTAACTTCCCCACCATCAAATTCCTACAGACAGGTTTCTGAAGAGCGTCTTGACTGTTTGCATTGCTGTCTGGTACCAAGGCTCCAGAGCACAGGATCAGAAAAAGCTGCAGGGGGTTGTAAAGTCAGCCAGCTGTGTCAAGAGCACAACACTCCCCAGCATCGAGGACAAGGTTAAAAGGCAATGGCCAAGAAGGAAGCACCCTCACCATCCACGACATTCCCCTTTCTCATCGGGGAATGAGAATCAGGTTTACTATCACTGACACCTGTGCTGTTTTGCCTCAGCGGTGCAGAGCCATACATTAAAAAAATTATGAGTTCCAATGAGGAATATTAAAAATAAATAACGTTAAAAAAAAAGAGCTCAACAGTGTTCATGGGCCGTTCACAAATCCGACGGCGATGGGAGGAGGTACAGGAGCCTGAAGACACACACTCTCCGTTTTAGGAACAGCTCCTTCCCCTCGGCCATCAGATGAGCTGCTGGTGGAGAGGAAGCTGCTCTTAAATTGTTGAGTGAGTGACCATCTTCAATGTAATGAGAAGAGGGTGTGTCCTGGATGGTGAGGCATTCCTGCTGAAGATGGTGGGAGGGTTCATTTAGAAGACATTTTGACAGGTCTATTGATAGGAATGGTTAAGAGGGATATAGACAAAATGAGAGCAAGTGGGACTTGCTCAGGAAGGTACCAGGGTCAGCATGGACAACTTCAGCCAAAGGGTCTGTTTAGGTGCTGTCTGACTCCGTGATGATTGGAAAAACCAAACCGTTGACTGATAGCCAATGTTCGCGTTGTATTCAAGCTCCTGAAACCCCGGTCAGGATGGGGATCGCAGACTGAGAGTCCGCACAGTCCAGGCCCTTTCAGCCCGTGATACTGGGAGGTGGGGAAAGGAGGGTGGAGAGAGGGGGAGGAGCAGGTGAGGAGGGTGGGAAATGGGGAGGGGAGGAGGGAGGAGGGGGTGATGCAGAAGAGTGGGTGATAGGGATGGGGAAGATGGGGGGAGAGAGGGAATGGGAGAGTTGTAGGGCTTAGAAGCGGATAGGGGTTTAAGGGGTGGAGGGTAGAGAAGGGTGGAGAGGGGTAGGGAAGGAGTGGTGGATAGGAAGAGAGAGGGGAGAGAGGGGGAGGGATGGGGAGAGATGGAGGGAGAGAAAGGGGAGAGCGGAGGGGGGGAGAGAGGGAGAGGGGGAGGGGGAGGGAGAGGGAGAGGGGGAGAGGGGGAGGGGAGGAAGAGGGAGAGGGAGAGGGGGAGAGGGGGAGGAAGAGGGAGGGGAAGAGGGAGGGGAAGAGGGAGGGGAAGAGGGAGGGGAAGAGGGAGGGGAAGAGGGAGGGGGAGGGAGTGAGAGAGACAGACTTTTGAGACTAGGCAGCTTGTCTACAGAAAAATCAGTCTCCACCCTGGACAGAAGCCAGCTCCCAAGTTGTGACCCTGAGCCACACGTCAGCCCACAGTGAAATCCAAGTGCTCCGGGCTATGTTGCCATGGTGACTGGGCATGTGCCAGTGACTCATTCTTTAGCTTATCCCAGAGTAAAACTATTTAACCAGGGCAGACCCACGTCAGAGACAACACAGTGGTTAAATATTAAACGGTGTTCCGGCAGTCTCCGTGGACTGGTATGCCAGGTAAAGCAAGCGGGGAAGGAAGCTGAGAAACAGGTATAGAGGTCAGCACAGCCCCTCGTTCTACTCCACGAGTCAATGCTGGTGCCTGATCTTTTATTCAACTCCAGATCCTTCAGTGTTTTGATCTCCCAGTTCCGATTCAGACTTATTTGTCACATGTACAACAAAACATACAGTGAAATGTGTCATTTGCATTTTCCTGGGGACGTGTTAGGGACAGCCCACAAGTATGGTATGTTTTCCATAGTAGGGAATCTAAGACCGGAGGGCAGAGCCTAAGAATAGAAGAGGGATGAGGTGGAACAGAGATGAGGTGAAATTTCTTTCGCTGGAGGGTGGTGAATATGTGGAATTCATTGCCATAGGCAGCTGTGGAGGCCAAGTCATTTGGTATATTTAAAGCTGAGGTTGATAGGTTCTTAATTAGTCAGGGCATCAGAAGTTACGGGGAGAAAGCAGGAGACTGGGGTTAAAGGGAATGATGAATCAGCCTTGATGGAATGGGGGAACAGACTCGCCAGGCCAAATGGCCTAATTCTGCCCCAATGTCTTACGGTCTCTCCTTGTCGTGGTTTGGAGGCTTCTGTACCTCATTGACCCGGAGATCTGTGTTGGCTGAAGTCAGGGCTTTATGCTCGGGCCATGTCCAAGGGTAGAGACCGGACTAAGAGTGGTCCACCGATCCTCCAGGTTCGGGGGATCATCTCAGGGCCAGGAGCCCTGATTGGAAAGAGCAGTGTTAAATGCTTCTACATCTGAGTGGCTGAGGACAGACGGAGATGGAGGAGCGTCATTGCTGCCTGAAGTGCCAGCGGGCGTAACAGGCAGTAGGCAGTCTGAGAGTCGCCACACAGTCCTGTGCCCACATAGCGTGCCTACAATGCTGGGCAGGCCACAATGATCAACAAAACAACAATAGCTCAACAACAATTTCAGAGCTCCCATGCCTTCCAACCCTCATAACAAAGTTAACAATCTGGTCTTCATCACGGGCCAACACTAGTTGTGACATCCAGCGATGAGAACAGGTTGATTCAACACATTGTGCCCCGGGTGAAAGAGCTCAGGAATGAATTCATACTCTTTGCTTCCTTCCCCAACGGTTCATACTGAGGACCCAAGCAGTTCTGGAATGGCAGATTTTCAAAATTACTGGATGCCATTTGTCTTCTTGTATCCTGCTGATATCAGAGTCTTGGACAGACGTGAGGGGGGAAACTGGATTCTGACACTTTCGCAATCTGAAGGCTCTTCAGAAGCCAACAATGAAAGTTCAAAGTTTGAAGTAAATTTACTGTCAAAGTATGTATATGTAAACATATACAACCCTGAGATTTCTTTTGTTGCAGGCATTCACAGTAGGACTGAGGAATACAGTAAAATCAATGAAAAACTACACACAGACAAAGACAGACAGACCACCAGTGTGCAAAAGAAGACAAATTGTACAAATACCAAAAAAAAACTACTGCGGACTTGAGCTGCAGTGTTCTTGAAAGCGAGGGAGTCTGTAGGTTGTGGAACTAGTTCAGCGTTGAGGTGAGTGAACTGATTCAGGAGCCTGATGGTTGAAGGGTAATAACTGATCCTGAACCTGCTGGTGTGGGTCTGTAGGCTCCACAAGCATGAAGCTTGTTGACAAGGCCGCTTTATTAAATGTCACAAGAGTGGAAGACAAACAAGAAAGAGGACCCAAGAGAACACAGAAAACAAAGCAGCCTTGCTGATCTCATACTGAGACTGGAGAGAACACAACTTCCAAGATAACTATTAACCAAAAAGCAGACAGATTCAAGTAGCACAGGGGTGGGGTGTTTCTTTACACAGAGTGGTGGGGTGCGTGGAACGCGCTGCCGGGTTGGTGGTAGAGGCAAATACATTAAGGACATTTACATAGGCACATGGATGAAAGAAAAACGGAGGGAAGGGTTTGATTGATCTCGGAGTAGGTTAAAGGTCAGCACAACATTGTGGGCCGAATGGCCTGGACTGTGCTAAGTAGCATCCCAAAGCTACTGAAAATTAAGAACTTTCTAGAGAAATACAGAAACAGCTACCCTAATTATGAGGAAATCCAGTGAACAATTACACATATACAGTGGATTCTGGTTAACTGGTCCATCGGGTAATTGGAGCAGCCGCATTTGGGATGACTCTGAAAGAACAAAAGCTAATTGAGAAAATCTCTGGGTTTATCCTCATTTATTTGGGACGTTATGCCCCTTAATTCGGACAAGAAACCGTTGCCAACTAGTTTCAGTCCCATGCGCTTCATGCGGGAAGGCAATGAAGGCTGTCTATCATCTGCACCAGGTGTCCGCGCTGGTTTTGCTCATTTACAGTCAATCAAAAAAACACGGTAGCATAAACCGGATGAATTCCTCTGTCAATAACTATCAGAAACTAATACAGAGTTTTATAGCACTGTAGTAGTACTGATAGTGTTCAAATTTGCTCTGTATTTCATTGAGATACTCAGTTACTCAGTTGAATAGCAGTTTGTCTTTTTTTGTACCTTTTTAACTGTTTCCATGAGACTTTGGCTAATTGGGACAAAATGTACTGGTCCCGATGTGTCCCAATTAACAAGAGTCCCCAGTAATAGCCTCTGGTCACCCATGAATCCAGTAAGGTAGCCTCTCTGCACAGCGTGGGCTATAGACCATACGACATAGGAGCAGAATTAGGCCATTCGGCCCATCGAGTCCGCTCCACCATTCCATCACGGCTGATTTATTATCCCTCTCAAACACATTCTCCAGCCTTCTCCCCATAACCTTTGACACCCTGATAGCTGAGAACTTATCAACCCCCACTTTACATATAACCAATAGCTTGGCCTCCACAGCCACCTGTAGCGATGACTTCCGCAGATTCACCATCCTCTGGTGAAAGAAACTCTTGCTCATCTCTGCTCTAAAGGAATGTCCTATTCTGAGGTGATGCCCTCTTGTCCAAGACTCCCCCACTACAGGAAACACCTCTCCATGTCCATTGATGTGAGGTTTGGATATGGGAGAGAGAGGGGTGAGCATCAGAAATATAAGGGGAAGCAGGATAGAGACTCAAGGGAGAGAGGAATAAATGGAACACAAGAAAATCTGCAGATATTGCAAATCCAGAGCAACACACAAAATGCTGGAGGAGCTCAGCAGGCCAGGCAGCATCCAGGGAAAAGAGCAAACAGTTGACGTTTCGGGTCGAGACCCTTCATCAGGACTGAGGAATAGATGGATCTGCAGTGGAGGAAGATGGCGTGGGACTGAAGTTCTCGCCTGAAGCACAGAGGCTTCTGTACCTTCAGCCCGATGGCTGCAATGAATAGAGAGCATGGCGTAGATGCTGAGGTTCCCTGATGATGCACGTTGCCTTGATGACCCCACTTCCTGAAGATGCCCTTGGTCTCACAGAGAACTGGACCCAAGCTCACCTCTCTTCCCCCACATTCAACCCCGGTCCGAGTTGTGGTCAAAGGCAGGACTTACCACACCCTGGTACAGCTCAATCTCCCGGTCAGTGAAGTATGGCATTGCTTTGAAAGGATTGACAGAGATGAGGACAGGGCCAATGTATGTCTGCAGTTCAGGGATTAAGGACGAATACAGAAAGGTTTGGAGAATTTAGTGTTGAGTTTACTCTCCTCAAGTTGTGATACGCAACCACTCTAACTATACAGAGCCCACGGTCCCAACGATAACAGTGGAACCTCCAGACAGCATGAACATTGATTTCTCTAACTCCAGGTAACCACTCCCATCTGTCCCCATTTCCCTCCTCGAGCTGAATTGACTTTATAATTTACACCCTTCATATACATGAGGTATAAAAGACTTACGTTACACCTCGATCTAAATGTGCAATCTATAGCAATTTATAATAAATCATATATACAGCAGGATAGACAATATCTTAGAAATACAATTGTATCAGCATGAATTAATCAGTCTGATGGCCTGTTGGTCCTGGCTTTTATGCTGCGGTACCGTTTCCCAGATGATAGCAGCTGGAACAGTTTGTGGTTGGGGTGACTCGGGTCCCCAGTGATCCTTTGGGCCCTTTTTACACACCTGTCTTTGTAAATGTCCTGATGGTGGGAAGTTCACATCTACAGATGCGCTGGGCTGTCCGCACCACTCTCTGCAGTCCTGCAGTTGAGGGATGTACAGTTCCCATACCAGGCAGTGATGCAGCCAGTCAGGATGTTCTCAATTGTGCCCCTACAGAAAGCTCTTAGGATCTGGGGGCCCATACCAAACTTCTTCAACCGTCTGAGGTGAAAGAGGTGCTGTTGTGCCTTTGTCCCCACACAACCGATACGTACAGACCACGTGAGGTCCTCGGTGATGTTTATGCCAAGGAACTTAAAGCTGTTCACCCTCTGAACCCCAGATCCATTGATCTGGGGTCTTCATTCCTCCTGTAATCCACAACCAGCTCCTTTGTTTTTGCAACATTGAGGGAGAGGTTGTTTTCTTGACACCACTGTGTCAGGGTGACGACTTCTTCACTGTAGCTGCCTCATTATTATCTGAGATAAGGCCAATCGATGTAGCATCATCGGCAAATTTAATTAGCAGATTGCAACTGTGGGTGGCGACACAGTCACGGGTATACAGAGAGTAAAGGAGGGGGCTTAGTACACAGTCCTGAGGGGCACCTGTGTTGAAGGGCAGAGGGGCAGATGTGAGGGAGCCCACCTTTACCACCTGCCAGCTCCGACAGTAAGTCCAGGATCCAGCTGCATAAGGCATGATCAATGCCGAGGTCCCTGAGCTTCTTGTCGAGCTGAATGCTGAACTGTAGTCCAAGAACAGCATTCTCACATAAGCATCCTTCTTCTCCAGATGTGTAAGGACAGTGTGTAGAGCAGCGGCTATTGCGTCGTCTGTTGATCGGTTGCATTGACAGACGAATTGGATGGAGTCCAGTGTAGGTGGTAGCAAGCTTGACCACTTGACCAGCCTCTCAAAGTATTTGCTTATTATCGAGGTGAGTGTGACAGGATGCCAGTTGTTCGGACATGTTATCTCGGTCATTTTTAGGTGCAGGAACAATGGTGGATGTTTCCCTACCGGCCGTTCACCCCTTCCCTTTCCCCTCCCCTGTCCTTATGATCAGCCCAGTGACCAGACGTTCCCCCACCAGCTGCCCTCCTCACCTCCTTCCCTCAATTCCACAAACCACTGTCCTCCCCCATCAGATTCCATCTTCAGCCTTTTGCCATGTTTACCTGCCATCTCCCAGCTTCTCATATCACCCCCACTTTCCCCCTCCCTCACCTACTTCAACCGCTCTTTGCCCTGGATCCACCCATCTTGTTCTATTCATCCCCCTACCCTTTCATACGACTCTCTCCCCAGTCCAGATGCCGAGTTCCTCCAGCCTTTCATGCCTTCCTTGCCCCTCGCTTCTGGCTTCTACTATTGCTCAGATGGACTCACTGAAATCTACCCCGAGCATCCCAGTGTCCCAGCGTCACAGAGAAAGGCTTTAAATCCCAACTTATCAGACCACAGCTCCGGCCACACCAAACACACTGCAGAATACAACACACTGTTGACAACATGGAGTTTGCGATGATTTGTCTGCTGATTTTAGAACTGGGTTATTAATACTCTTTTTATTGAAGAAATTGCTGTCACTGGGTAAAATAACTGCACAGCGCAAGACTTTGGTGCACACTGGTCGTTACAGATTCGAGGGACCATTGGTACCATACCCCAGTGTTATACATTGTCAGACCCTTCCCCACCGGTACCATACCCCAGTGTTATACATTGTCAGACCCTTCCCCACCGGTACCGTACCCCAGTGTTATACATTGTCAGACCCTTCCCCACCGGTACCGTACCCCAGTGTTATACATTGTCAGACCCTTCCCCACCGGTACCGTACTCCAGTGTTATACATTGTCAGACCCTTCCCCACCGGTACCATACCCCAGTGTTATACATTGTCAGACCCTTCCCCACCGGTACCGTACTCCAGTGTTATACATTGTCAGACCCTTCCCCACTGGTACCGTACCCCAGTGTTATACAGTGACAGGCCTGTCCTCACTGATACTGTACCCCGGTGTTATACATTGAGAGAAACATCCCCACCAGTACCGTACTCCAGTGTTATACATTGTCAGATCCTTCCCCACCGGTACCGTACTCCAGTGTTATACATTGTCAGACCCTTCCCCACCGGTACCGTACTCCAGTGTTATACATTGTCAGACCCTTCCCCACCGGTACCGTACTCCAGTGTTATACATTGTCAGACCCTTCCCCACCGGTACCGTACTCCAGTGTTATACATTGTCAGACCCTTCCCCACTGGTACCGTACCCCAGTGTTATACAGTGACAGGCCTGTCCTCACTGATACTGTACCCCGGTGTTATACATTGAGAGAAACATCCCCACCAGTACCGTACTCCAGTGTTATACATTGTCAGATCCTTCCCCACCGGTACCGTACTCCAGTGTTATACATTGTCAGATCCTTCCCCACCGGTACCGTACTCCAGTGTTATACATTGTCAGACCCTTCCCCACCGGTACCGTACCCCAGTGTTATACAGCGACAGACCTGTCCCCACTGGTACTGTACCCCGGTGTTATACATTGAGAGAAACATCCCCACCAGTACCATACTCCAGTGTTATACATTGTCAGACCCTTCCCCACCGGTACCGTACTCCAGTGTTATACATTGTCAGACCCTTCCCCACCGGTACCGTACTCCAGTGTTATACATTGTCAGACCCTTCCCCACCGGTACCGTACCCCGGTGTTATACATTGTCAGACCCTTCCCCACCGGTACCGTACCCCTGTGTTATACATTGTCAGACCCTTCCCCACCGGTACCGTACTCCAGTGTTATACATTGTCAGACCCTTCCCCACCGGTACCGTACCCCAGTGTTATACATTGTCAGACCCTTCCCCACCGGTACCGTACTCCAGTGTTATACATTGTCAGACCCTTCCCCACCGGTACCGTACCCCAGTGTTATACATTGTCAGACCCTTCCCCACCGGTACCTTACTCCAGTGTTATACATTGTCAGACCCTTCCCCACCGGTACCGTACTCCAGTGTTATACATTGTCAGACCCTTCCCCACCGGTACCGTACTCCAGTGTTATACATTGTCAGACCCTTCCCCACCGGTACCGTACCCCAGTGTTATACATTGTCAGACCCTTCCCCACCGGTACCGTACCCCAGTGTTATACATTGTCAGACCCTTCCCCACCGGTACCGTACTCCAGTGTTATACATTGTCAGACCCTTCCCCACCGGTACCGTACCCCAGTGTTATACATTGTCAGACCCTTCCCCACCGGTACCGTACCCCAGTGTTATACATTGTCAGACCCTTCCCCACCGGTACCGTACTCCAGTGTTATACATTGTCAGACCCTTCCCCACCGGTACCGTACTCCAGTGTTATACATTGTCAGACCCTTCCCCACCGGTACCGTACCCCAGTGTTATACATTGTCAGACCCTTCCCCACCGGTACCGTACCCCAGTGTTATACATTGTCAGACCCTTCCCCACCGGTACCGTACTCCAGTGTTATACATTGTCAGACCCTTCCCCACCGGTACCGTACCCCAGTGTTATACATTGTCAGACCCTTCCCCACCGGTACCGTACTCCAGTGTTATACATTGTCAGACCCTTCCCCACCGGTACCGTACTCCAGTGTTATACATTGTCAGACCCTTCCCCACCGGTACCGTACCCCAGTGTTATACATTGTCAGACCCTTCCCCACCGGTACCGTACCCCAGTGTTATACATTGTCAGACCCTTCCCCACCGGTACCGTACCCCAGTGTTATACATTGTCAGACCCTTCCCCACCGGTACCGTACCCCAGTGTTATACATTGTCAGACCCTTCCCCACCGGTACCGTACCCCAGTGTTATACATTGTCAGACCCTTCCCCACCGGTACCGTACTCCAGTGTTATACATTGTCAGACCCTTCCCCACCGGTACTCTACCCCAGTGTTATACATTGTCAGACCCTTCCCCACCGGTACCGTACTCCAGTGTTATACATTGTCAGACCCTTCCCCACCGGTACCGTACTCCAGTGTTATACATTGTCAGACCCTTCCCCACCGGTACCGTACTCCAGTGTTATACATTGTCAGACCCTTCCCCACCGGTACCGTACTCCAGTGTTATACAGTGACAGACCCTTCCCCACCGGTACCGTACTCCAGTGTTATACAGTGACAGACCCTTCCCCACCGGTACCGTACCCCAGTGTTATACATTGTCAGACCCTTCCCCACCGGTACTCTACCCCAGTGTTATACATTGTCAGACCCTTCCCCACCGGTACCGTACTCCAGTGTTATACATTGTCAGACCCTTCCCCACCGGTACCGTACTCCAGTGTTATACATTGTCAGACCCTTCCCCACCGGTACCGTACCCCAGTGTTATACATTGTCAGACCCTTCCCCACCGGTACCGTACTCCAGTGTTATACATTGTCAGACCCTTCCCCACCGGTACCGTACCCCGGTGTTATACATTGTCAGACCCTTCCCCACCGGTACCGTACTCCAGTGTTATACATTGTCAGACAATTCCCCACCGGTACCGTACTCCAGTGTTATACATTGTCAGACCCTTCCCCACTGGTACCGTACCCCGGTGTTATACAGTGACAGACCCTTCCCCACCGGTACCGTACTCCAGTGTTATACAGTGACAGACCTGTCCTCACTGATACTGTACCCCGGTGTTATACATTGAGAGAAACATCCCCACCAGTACCGTACTCCAGTGTTATACATTGTCAGACCCTTCCCCACCGGTACCGTACTCCAGTGTTATACATTGTCAGATCCTTCCCCACCGGTACCATACCCCAGTGTTATACATTGTCAGACCCTTCCCCACCGGTACCGTACTCCAGTGTTATACATTGTCAGACCCTTCCCCACCGGTACCATACCCCAGTGTTATACATTGTCAGATCCTTCCCCACCGGTACCATACCCCAGTGTTATACATTGTCAGACCCTTCCCCACCGGTACCGTACTCCAGTGTTATACATTGTCAGACCCTTCCCCACCGGTACCGTACTCCAGTGTTATACATTGTCAGACCCTTCCCCACCGGTACCGTACCCCAGTGTTATACATTGTCAGACCCTTCCCCACCGGTACCGTACCCCAGTGTTATACAGTGACAGGCCTGTCCTCACTGATACTGTACCCCGGTGTTATACATTGAGAGAAACATCCTCACCAGTACCGTACTCCAGTGTTATACATTGTCAGATCCTTCCCCACCGGTACCGTACTCCAGTGTTATACATTGTCAGACCCTTCCCCACCGGTACCATACCCCAGTGTTATACATTGTCAGACCCTTCCCCACCGGTACCGTACTCCAGTGTTATACATTGTCAGACCCTTCCCCACCGGTACCGTACTCCAGTGTTATACATTGTCAGACCCTTCCCCACCGGTACCGTACTCCAGTGTTATACATTGTCAGACCCTTCCCCACCGGTACCGTACCCCAGTGTTATACATTGTCAGACCCTTCCCCACCGGTACCGTACCCCAGTGTTATACAGTGACAGGCCTGTCCTCACTGATACTGTACCCCGGTGTTATACATTGAGAGAAACATCCCCACCAGTACCGTACTCCAGTGTTATACATTGTCAGATCCTTCCCCACCGGTACCGTACTCCAGTGTTATACATTGTCAGACCCTTCCCCACCGGTACCGTACCCCAGTGTTATACATTGTCAGACCCTTCCCCACCGGTACCGTACTCCAGTGTTATACATTGTCAGACCCTTCCCCACCGGTACCGTACTCCAGTGTTATACATTGTCAGACCCTTCCCCACCGGTACCGTACTCCAGTGTTATACATTGTCAGACCCTTCCCCACCGGTACCGTACCCCAGTGTTATACATTGTCAGACCCTTCCCCACCGGTACCGTACCCCAGTGTTATACATTGTCAGACCCTTCCCCACCGGTACCGTACCCCAGTGTTATACATTGTCAGACCCTTCCCCACCGGTACCGTACCCCAGTGTTATACATTGTCAGACCCTTCCCCACCGGTACCGTACTCCAGTGTTATACATTGTCAGACCCTTCCCCACCGGTACCGTACCCCAGTGTTATACATTGTCAGACCCTTCCCCACCGGTACCGTACCCCAGTGTTATACATTGTCAGACCCTTCCCCACCGGTACCGTACTCCAGTGTTATACATTGTCAGACCCTTCCCCACCGGTACCGTACTCCAGTGTTATACATTGTCAGACCCTTCCCCACCGGTACCGTACCCCAGTGTTATACATTGTCAGACCCTTCCCCACCGGTACCGTACCCCAGTGTTATACATTGTCAGACCCTTCCCCACCGGTACCGTACCCCAGTGTTATACATTGTCAGACCCTTCCCCACCGGTACCGTACTCCAGTGTTATACATTGTCAGACCCTTCCCCACCGGTACCGTACCCCAGTGTTATACATTGTCAGACCCTTCCCCACCGGTACCGTACTCCAGTGTTATACATTGTCAGACCCTTCCCCACCGGTACCGTACCCCAGTGTTATACATTGTCAGACCCTTCCCCACCGGTACCGTACTCCAGTGTTATACATTGTCAGACCCTTCCCCACTGGTACCGTACCCCGGTGTTATACAGTGACAGGCCTGTCCTCACTGGTACTGTACCCCAGTGTTATACAGTGACAGGCCTGTCCTCACTGATACTGTACCCCGGTGTTATACATTGAGAGAAACATCCCCACCAGTACCGTACTCCAGTGTTATACATTGTCAGATCCTTCCCCACCGGTACCGTACTCCAGTGTTATACATTGTCAGACCCTTCCCCACCGGTACCGTACCCCAGTGTTATACAGCGACAGACCTGTCCCCACTGGTACTGTACCCCGGTGTTATACATTGAGAGAAACATCCCCACCAGTACCATACTCCAGTGTTATACATTGTCAGACCCTTCCCCACCGGTACCGTACCCCAGTGTTATACATTGTCAGACCCTTCCCCACCGGTACCATACCCCAGTGTTATACATTGTCAGACCCTTCCCCACCGGTACCGTACTCCAGTGTTATACATTGTCAGACCCTTCCCCACCGGTACCGTACCCCAGTGTTATACATTGTCAGACCCTTCCCCACCGGTACCGTACTCCAGTGTTATACATTGTCAGACCCTTCCCCACCGGTACCGTACTCCAGTGTTATACATTGTCAGACCCTTCCCCACCGGTACCGTACCCCAGTGTTATACATTGTCAGACCCTTCCCCACCGGTACCGTACTCCAGTGTTATACATTGTCAGACCCTTCCCCACCGGTACCGTACTCCAGTGTTATACATTGTCAGACCCTTCCCCACCGGTACCGTACCCCAGTGTTATACATTGTCAGACCCTTCCCCACCGGTACCGTACTCCAGTGTTATACATTGTCAGACCCTTCCCCACCGGTACCGTACTCCAGTGTTATACATTGTCAGACCCTTCCCCACCGGTACCGTACCCCGGTGTTATACATTGTCAGACCCTTCCCCACCGGTACCGTACCCCGGTGTTATACATTGTCAGACCCTTCCCCACCGGTACCGTACCCCGGTGTTATACATTGTCAGACCCTTCCCCACCGGTACCGTACTCCGGTGTTATACATTGTCAGACCCTTCCCCACCGGTACCGTACCCCGGTGTTATACATTGTCAGACCCTTCCCCACCGGTACCGTACCCCGGTGTTATACATTGTCAGACCCTTCCCCACCGGTACCGTACCCCGGTGTTATACATTGTCAGACCCTTCCCCACCGGTACCGTACCCCGGTGTTATACATTGTCAGACCCTTCCCCACCGGTACCGTACCCCAGTGTTATACATTGTCAGACCCTTCCCCACCGGTACCGTACTCCAGTGTTATACATTGTCAGACCCTTCCCCACCGGTACCGTACCCCAGTGTTATACATTGTCAGACCCTTCCCCACCGGTACCGTACCCCAGTGTTATACATTGTCAGACCCTTCCCCACCGGTACCGTACCCCAGTGTTATACATTGTCAGACCCTTCCCCACCGGTACCGTACTCCAGTGTTATACATTGTCAGACCCTTCCCCACCGGTACCGTACCCCAGTGTTATACATTGTCAGACCCTTCCCCACCGGTACCGTACTCCAGTGTTATACATTGTCAGACCCTTCCCCACCGGTACCGTACCCCAGTGTTATACATTGTCAGACCCTTCCCCACCGGTACCGTACTCCAGTGTTATACATTGTCAGACCCTTCCCCACCGGTACCGTACCCCAGTGTTATACATTGTCAGACCCTTCCCCACCGGTACCGTACTCCAGTGTTATACATTGTCAGACCCTTCCCCACTGGTACCGTACCCCGGTGTTATACAGTGACAGGCCTGTCCTCACTGGTACTGTACCCCAGTGTTATACAGTGACAGGCCTGTCCTCACTGATACTGTACCCCGGTGTTATACATTGAGAGAAACATCCCCACCAGTACCGTACTCCAGTGTTATACATTGTCAGATCCTTCCCCACCGGTACCGTACTCCAGTGTTATACATTGTCAGACCCTTCCCCACCGGTACCGTACCCCAGTGTTATACATTGTCAGACCCTTCCCCACCGGTACCGTACTCCAGTGTTATACATTGTCAGACCCTTCCCCACTGGTACCGTACCCCGGTGTTATACAGTGACAGGCCTGTCCTCACTGGTACTGTACCCCAGTGTTATACAGTGACAGGCCTGTCCTCACTGATACTGTACCCCGGTGTTATACATTGAGAGAAACATCCCCACCAGTACCGTACTCCAGTGTTATACATTGTCAGATCCTTCCCCACCGGTACCGTACTCCAGTGTTATACATTGTCAGACCCTTCCCCACCGGTACCGTACCCCAGTGTTATACAGCGACAGACCTGTCCCCACTGGTACTGTACCCCGGTGTTATACATTGAGAGAAACATCCCCACCAGTACCATACTCCAGTGTTATACATTGTCAGACCCTTCCCCATTGGTACCATACCCCAGTGTTATACATTGTCAGACCCTTCCCCACCGGTACCATACCCCGGTGTTATACAGTGACAGGCCTGTCCTCATTGGTACCATACCCCAGTGTTATACATTGAGAGAAACATCCCCACCAGTACCATACCCCAGTGTTATACATTGTCAGACCCTTCCCCACTGGTACCATACCCCGGTGTTATACAGTGACAGGCCTGTCCTCACTGGTACCATACCCCAGTGTTATACAGTGACAGACCCTTCCCCACTGGTACTGTACCCCAGTGTTATACAGTGACAGACCCGTCCCCACCAGTACTGTACCCTAGTGTTAATAGTGACAGACCCGTCCCCACCGGTACTGTACCCTGGTGTTATACAGTGACAGACCTGTCCCCACTGGTACTGTACCCCAGTGTTATACAGTGACAGACCCATCCCCACTGGTACTGTGCCCCAGTGTTATACGGTAACAGACCCATCCCCACCGGTACTGTGGGATGAGGGGGTACCAGAGGGAGCCCGTCTAACAAAGTGATGGGTGCTTTTGGGAGCCTATCATCACAACACACATTCAGTAATGCACCATTATGGGGTCGAGGGGCTGAGGCATCAGGTTCAGGTACCCTTCTGTCTTTGAATCAGAAACGGCAAGTATCAGCAGGAGCAGTATCCTGGGGTGACTGCGTCTTTGCCATATGGTGCTGTGCCGGTGGGATCCCCCTGGACACTGAATGGCACCTACTGGATTGCCAGCACCGAGGTTTAACCTTGGCTCCCCATAGAGTGGTGCAGCAGTTTCTGTTTAACAGTGGCACGCAGTGCTGGTTGGGATGGGTCTGTCACGGTGGTGCTGTACGTATACCACCCCAGTGCCCCGGTGAATCAAAATCAGATTCATTATCACCGGCATGTGTCGTGAAAGTTGTTAACTTAGCAGTAGTTCAATGCAGTTCGTGATACAGAAGAGAAAAAAAAAGTATTGAATAGATTTTAACATTTTGCAAAAAACAGAAATAATATATTTTAAAAAAGTGAGGTAGTGTTCGTGGATTCAATGTCCATTTAGGAATCGGATGGCAGAGGGGAAGAAGCTGTTCCTGAATCGCTGAGTGTGTGCCTTCAGGCTTCTGTACTTCCTACCTGATGGTAACAGTGAGAAAAGGGCATGCCCTGGGCGCTGGAGGTCCTTAATAATGGACGCTGCCTTTCTGAGACACTGTTCCTTGAAGATGTCCTGGGTACTTTGTAGGCTAATACCCAAGATGGAGCCAACTAAATTTACAACCCTCTGCAGCTTCTTTCGGTCCTGTGCAGTAGCCCCCTCATACCAGGCAGAGATGCAGCCTGTCAGAATGCTCTCCACGGTACGTAGAAACATAGAAAACCTACAGCACAATACAGGCCTTTGGCCCTCAAAGCTGTGCCGAACATGCCCTTACCTTAGAAATTACCTAGGGTTACCCATAGCCCTCTAATTTTTCTAAGCTCCATGTACCTCTCCAGGAGTCTCTAAAAAAACCCGATCATATCCACTTCCACCACCATCGCTGGCAGCCCATTCCACGCAGTCACCACTCTCTGTGTAAAAAACTTACCCCTGACATTCCCTCTGTACCTACTCCCAAGCACCTTAAAACTGTGCCCTCTCCTGTTAGCCATCTATAGAAGTTGGTTGAGTGTATTTGTTGAAGTGCCAAATCTCTTCAAACTCCTAATCAAGTATAGTCACTCTCTTGCCTTCTCTATAACTGCATCGATATGTTGGGAGACATTTACCCACGCTGATCAGCACAGTAACGGGGCTGTTACAGAGGAAGGAAGCTTTTGGACGGTGACCTCTCCCGGTGTGGTATGGCCGGACTGTCCTGGGAACTGATATCAATGGCCTGAGGTTACCCGCTCGCTAAGAAAGGTGGCACTTGTGCTGCTATTGGTCAAGAACGCTGAGCTTACATTCCTGACAAGTCGGGGGACATCACTCGCCTGGCAGGTTACATCTGAGAGTCGGTGTCCAAGATTAAATGGGGGACTAACACCCTGCCTATGACACTCTGGGGGAGAGCTGGTTGATGACGGTGGGGGGGTGGGGTGATTATTGAGTATACAGTACTGATTATTGTACATCTGTGTTTAACTGTACTTCAGTGTTCATCTGTACTTTAGTGGGGTGTTCACAAGGGTCACACTGGTCTGTGGGTCAAATTGTCACCATGTCATGTCTTTCGAGAGGCGAAATGCCATGGAGGGGTCGGGTTACTTGTTGGTCGAAAGCTGCCAGCCATCGATTTGTCCATTTGAAGTACACCACAGCTCTTTCCCATTGGTTGCCTGGTGCACCAGGGCCCCAGAGTCTGGTTGCAGACACCCCAGGGGTATAAAAAGAGCACATGCAGGAGGCTTGGACACTCCTGCCTTTTGACTGCAGGGGCCCTTTTGCAGACTGTAGTCACGCCCAGTGCTGAAAAACCATTGGAAAGATTGCTTCAGACTCTTTATTCACATAGTATCAGTTTGTAGAGTATTTGGTTTTGTAGTTTGTGTAACTTGGAGGGACTTAGACACCTGATGGAATCTTTTCCTGTTTATAACTAAAGGAATAATATGCTAATTCACAGTCAGTGCCTTCTGTCTCGCTCATCAATCCTGTGAACCTGCATCCACACGACACCCACTGGTACTGTACCCCAGTGTTATACAGTGACAGACCCATCCCCACCGGTACTGTATCCCAGTGTTATACAGTGACAGACCCATCCCCACCGGTACCGAACCACAGGGTTATACAGTGACAGACCCATCCCCACCAGTACTGTACCCTAGTGTTATACAGTGACAGACCCGTCCTCACCAGTACTGTACCCTAGTGTTATACAGTGACAGACCCGTCCCCACCAGTACCGAACCACAGGGTTATACAGTGACAGACCCGTCCCCACCAGTACTGTACCCTAGTGTTAATAGTGACAGACCCGTCCCCACCGGTACTGTACCCTGGTGTTATACAGTGACAGACCTGTCCCCACTGGTACTGTACCCCAGTGTTATACAGTGACAGACCCATCCCCACCGGTACTGTACCCCGGTGTTATACAGTGACAGACCCATCCCCACCGGTTCTGTACCCCGGTGTTATACAGTGACAGACCCGTCCCCACCAGTATTGTACCCCAGTGTTAATAGTGACAGACCCGTCCCCACCGGTACTGTACCCCAGTGTTATACACTGTCAGACCCACCCCTCCGGTACCGTACCCCTGTTATACGGTGACAGACCCGTCCTCACCAATGCTGTATCCTGGTGTTACCTTTGCTGCTGGGTAAAGGATACGAAGATGTAATCGTCCATGTAGCGTTTCTTGAGGTTGGCCACGATGGCGTCATCTGTGACCTTGGAGAGCAGTACCATGTCATCCACCCCAGAGTGCTTGACGTTCTGCGCCTGCCAATGGTATCGCTCCTTGCTGCCCTGTGTGTGCACAAAGATGTCCCATCACCAGCCATTAGCTCGAGGGTCATAACTTCATTCCCTGGCACCTAGGCCGCTGCCCTCCCTAGTCTGCAATGAAGCATGGTAAAAGACCATTCAGCCCTCATTCTTGCCGCTCACCCAGCAGATAAACCACACCATCACTCCATCCACAGACTCCCTATGCACTTCTCCCTGCCTCGGAAAAATCCCACCCACCTCGGATTTTCTCTCTGCTCCCCTTTCCCATTGTTGAAGTTACAGAAGCCTGAAAGCACGTAATACCAGGCTCAAGGACAGCTTCCATCCCAGTGTTATCAGACTCTTCAACGGACCACTTTGTATGATAGGATGGACTGTTGACCTCACAATCTACTTCATTAGAGTTGGCTTGAGTTGTTCTCCAATCTTGGCAATCGTTCCATCCCCTTACGAGCATACATCATCAGCGCCCTGTTCATTTGCGGCGTGTCCTCCGAATGCTTGGCCTTTGTATACGTATCAATCAGCTGATTGGTCGTCAATACGGAAACATAGAGAGGGGGTCTCGTCGCTGATTGGTTGTGTGGTGAACTCTGTGCGTTGTCTGGAATTTTGCCCGCATTGGCTTATAAGTGGGATCGAGGTCTATACGTCTGCTTACAGAATTGTTTGAGGAAAACTACGCTTCTAGGAATTCTCTTGCGTACCGCGTGTTTCCTTGCGCCGTGACTCTCACTGATGCCCAGTCGAATTTGTGCCCCTCTCGATCTCCGTGGGTGGAGACTCGGGGGAGTTGGTCATGTAGCTTTACAGCCAGTTGATGTTCATGGATCCTTGTCGATAGTTTTCTCCCAGCTTGGCCAGTGTAACATTTGCTGTAATCCCCATGTTGGATTTCGTTGACCACGTTGCTCTTGTCCAATAGTTTGGTTCGTTGGTCTGTAGAGTACTCTCCTCAACGTTGCTGTTGGCTTATGTGCGACCGAAATTCCATGTTCTTGGAGTAGTTGGGCCATCATTTCTGAGATAACCCTAAAGGCTGATTTATACTTGTGCGTACGGGCTGCGCCATAGGCCTGATTTATACTTTTGCGTAGCCCTACGCAGTAGCGAGCATGCGTAGCTGTGTCTGTGTCACTCTGCAATTCACCGCCAAAACGCTAGTTGGCGATGGGGTTTCCATGCCACTGTGTTGAGTTTCCTTGTGAGAGACATGGACGGGGAAATGCATTTCAAACATTTTCGGATGTTGGCAGGTAGATTTGACAATTTGGTTCATCGTCTCCAACCATTTATTTCGGCTCAGTGTACAGACATGGCGGAGGAAAGCAACTGGAAATGTGTAGGAGGAAATACGATGCTACCAAGCGGACCAATCACAGTTGTGGCGGTCTGCGTCCCCGCAATGCGTGAGTTACATTTTTGGGGAGGTGCACGTCACCCTATGGTGTAGGGAATGCGGTACCTACGGTGTACATTTGATGCACGAGTATAAATCAGCCTTAACCCTAACCCCACACCACAATTGAGTTTCCGTATTGATGACCAGTCAGCTGATTGATACGTATACAAAGGCCAAGCATTTGGAGGACACAACACAAATGAACAGGGCACTGATGATGTTTCCTTGTATGGTGATGAAACATTTGCAAATGGATTGCCAGGATCAGAGAAAAACTCAACCCAACCGTCAACCACCCGAGCTCCACATTTTCCGAATTATTTCCAACTACTTCATTATGATTTTCTGCTTACTGTTTACCTGCAATATAACTTCTCTGCAGCTGCTACACTTTGTTCCGATTCTGATGATCATTTCACCTTCTTCTAGACACATAAGACCGTAAGACAGGAGCAGTATTACACCATTTAGCTCATTGAGTCTGCTCTGCCATTCTATTGGGCTGATTTATTGTCCCTATTAACTTCATTCTCCTGCCTTCTACCTCTCACCCCTAATGCCCTGGCTAATCAAGAACCTATCAACCTTTGTTTTAAATATACTCAATGACGGCCTCCACAGCTGTCTGTAGCAATGAATTCCACCGATTCACCATCTTCTGGCTAAAGAAATTCCTCCTTCTCTCTGTTTTAAAGGGACAACTTTCTATTCTGAGGGTGTGCCTGCTAGTCCAAGACTCCTCCCCACTACAGGAAACATCCTCTCCACATCGACTCTAAACAGGCCTTTCGATATTCAATAGGTTGCAATGAGATCCCCTCTCAAAGCACCGCGTAATTATTCCAAAGTATGAACAGCAGACTGTTTGACTGTATCTTGCTAAGTTTGACAAGGATAAGCTCATTACAATCAGCCCCCTTCATTGATCTATGAGGCCAATGTGCCAAAAGTTCTCTTTACTCGCTTTTATCTGGCTGTGACGTCACTTTCAAGGAATTATGCATCAGTATTCCCAGATCCCTTTGTTCAGCCGCACTCCTCGGGGCCCTGCCATTCATTCTGGCCGGAGAATCCAAGGAAAGGCATTAGCGGGGGACCAATCAATTCAGGGAGAGGGAGGGAGGAGAGGGGGGGAGAGGGGGAGAATAGGTGGGGAGAGAGGGGGGAGGGGGAGAGAGGGGGAGGGGGGAGAGAGGGGAGAGAGGGAGGGGGGAGAGAGGGCGGAGGGGAGGGGGAGGGGGAGGGGGAGAGAGGGGAGAGAGGGAGGGGGGAGAGAGGGGGGAGAGAGGGCGGAGGGGAGGGGGAGGGGGAGGGAGAGTGGGGAGGGGAAGCAAAAAGGTGGTAACCTCTGGATTACTAGCAGAGCCATGTGCAAATTGGCATAGGGTCAAGAAGATTAGAGAGTTAAGTGCGTGGCTCAAAGATTGGTGCAGGAGAAGTGGGTTTGAATTCATGGGAAATTGGCACCAGAATTGGGAAAGGAGGGAGCTGTTCCAATGGGACAGGCTTCAGCTGAACTGTGATGGGACCTGGATCCTGGTGAAACACATAACTAGGGCTGTGGATAGGGATTTAAACTAAATAGTACAGGGTGAGTTCAAGAGATTGGAGAAGTATGGATAAAGGAAAAGAGAAAAGTATGGATAAAGATAAAGTAAAAGCAAAAGATTAAAAGGAGAAAAGTACGAGTGGGGTGAAGAAAAGTCAAGTGTGTAAGAGACAAAGGTTACAAGATTTTAAAAGCACAATGAGTGTAAGGGCACTATTTGAATGCCCGTAGTATTCAAAACAAGGTCAGTGAACTTGTGGCACAAATCAGTACAAATGGGTATGATTTAGTGGCCATGACAGAGATGTGGTTGCAGGGTGGAGAGGATTGGGAATTAAACATCCAGGGATATCAGGTAATACAGAAGGATAGGCAGGTATATATCCAAAGAACTTTACTGTTAGTTCAAAACAGTCAATTTTAATTGACTTTGGAGTCCTGCAGGCCAGGAGGATGATAGCTTTATCTTGGAGAAAAATGGATATACCTTCGATACATGTATGGGTGGAGGAGATGGCATCTTGTATTGTATTGGCGAGACTGACTTACATGACCAGAGGAAGGGCAGGAGAATTTGAAAATGTGCGGAGACCTTTAGTGGAGTTTCTTGGATGTCAAGGTGCAGTCATTTTGAAATAACTGTGTGTTGTTGAGCGCTTCTACGGGTTTTTTTCTGATGTGTTTTTATTTTATTTCTTTGTTAAATATGTGAAGTGTATGAAATGTTATATTTCTTTTCCTTTGGTGATTGTGAAAAACACGAGGACATGTTTCACTATTCAGTTTAATTATTATTATTGTTTATTTGTATATGTGAAATATATGTAAAATTCAATTAAAATATTGCTTTAAAAAGGGATAGGCAGGAAGGTAAAGGAGGTGAGGTAGCGCTCTTAGTAAAGATGAGATCAGGGTGATAGTGAGAGACGATATAAGATCTAAGGAGCAGAATGTTGACTCCATCTGGGTAGAGATTAGGAATAATAAAGGGAAAAAAATCACTGGTGGGAGTTGTCTACAGCCCACCGATTATTAACATTACAGTGGCACAGGCAATAAACACAGAAATATCTGAGGCATGTAAGAATGGAGCAGCAGTTATCATGGGGGACTTTAACTTGCACATAGATTGGGTAAATCTAGTTGGTTGAGGCCGTCTTGAGAAGGACTTCATAGAATACATCTGTGATGGCTTTCTTGAAAAGCATGTTACTGAACCTACAAGCAAATGTGCTTTTTTAGATCTGGTCCTGTGCAATGAGATGGGTAAAATTAGTGATCTTGTAGTGAGGGATCCTGTTGGAAAGAGTGATCACAGCATGATTGAATTTCTCATACAAATGGAGGGTGCAATAGTTCAATCTAAAAGCAGTGTTTTATGCCTAAACAATGGAGACTACAATGGGATGAGGGCGGATTTGGCTAGTGCAGACTGCGACACAGGCTGTACAGTTGAGGAACAGTGGAAGGCTTTCAAAGGGATTTTTCACGGTGCTCAAAAGTATATTCCAGTAAAAAGCAAGTACAGTAGGGGTGGGGAGGGCCAGCCTTAGATGACTAAGGAAATAAAATTAGGCATCGAACTAAAAGCCGGTGCATACAAAGTCACCAAGAGTAGAAGGAAACTGGAAGATTGGGAAATCTTTAAAAAGTAACAAAGAACCACTGAGTGAAATGAAGATAGATTATGAAAATAAACTAGCACAAAATATAAAAACGGATCGTAAAAATTTTGTAATTATATAAAGTGGAAAAGGGTGGTTAAAGTGAACGTAGGGCCCTTGGAGGACGAGAGGGGGGAATTGATATTGGGTAATGAGGAAGCGGCCGAGGCTTTGAATGACTATTTTGTGTTGGTCTTCACAGTGGAGAACGTGTCTAACATGCCAAAGAGAGATGTTATGGATGCGATGGGAGGTGGAAACCTCAATGCAATAGCTATCATTAAAGAGGTAGTGCTGAGCAACTTGTGGGCCTGAAGATAGACGGGTCCCTGGTCCTGATGGAATGCACTCCAGGGTACTGAAAGAAATGGCAGAGGTTATAGTAGAAGCTTTGGTGATAATTTAACAAAATTCTCTGGATTCTGGGCAGATTCCAGTGGATTGGAAGACAGCGATTGTCACACCGCTGTTCAAAAAAGGATGTAGGCAAAAGGCAGGTAACTATTGGCTGGTTAGTTTAACATCTGTAGTTGGGAAAATGCTTGAAGCTATCATTAAAAAATAGCGAGGCATCTGTAAAGAAATGGATCCATCAGGCAGGCACAGCATGGATTCAGCAAAGGCAGGTCTGTTTGACAAACTTTCCGAAGTTCTCTTGAGGATATAATGAGCGCAGTGGATAGAGGGGAACAGATGGACGTTATTTACTTGGATTTCCAGAAGGTGTTTGATAAGGTGCCACATAAAAGACTTATCCATAAGGTAAGGATGCATGGAGTTGGGGGTGATGTACTTGCATGGATAGGGGATTGGTTAACCAATAGAAAGCAGAGAGTTGGAATCCATGGGTACTACTCTGGTTGGCAATCAGTGGTGAGCGGTGTGCCACAGGGGTCGGTGCTGGGCCCTCAACTGTTCACGATATACGGTAACAACCAGGAAGAGGGAACCAACTGTACTGGATCGAAGTTTGTGGGTGACACGAAATTGAGTGGAAAAGCAAATTGAGTCGAAGATAGATAGAGTCTGCAGAAAGATATAGATAGGTTAAGTGAATAGACAAGGGTCTGCCAGTTGGAGTACAATGTCGGTAAATGCGAGGTCACCCACTGGAAGGAAAAATAGAAGAGCAAATTATTATTCAAATGGTAAAAAAATAATGCAGCATGATGCTGTGCAGAGGGACTTGGGAGTGTTTGTGTATGAATCACAAAAGGTTGGTTTGCAGGTGCAGCAGGTTATCAGGAAGGCAAATGGAATGTTGGCCTTCATTGCTAGAGGGATTGAGTTTAAGAGCAGGGAGGTTATGCTGCAACTGTACAGGGTAATGGTGGGGCTGTATCTGGAGTACTGTGTGCTGTTCTCGTCTCGTTACTTGAAGGAGGATATACTGGCTTTGGAGGTGGTGCAGAGGAGGTTCACCAGGTTGATTCCAAACATGAGGGTGTGAGACTATGAGGGGAGATTGAGTCGCCTGGGACTATACTTGCTGGAATTCAGAAGAATGAGAGGAGATCTTATGGAAACCTATAAAATTATGAAAGGGATAGATAAGATCGAGGCAGGAAAGTTGTTTCCACTGGTAGGTGAGACTAGAACTAGGGGACATAGCCTCAAGATTCGGGGGAGTAGATTTAAGGTGGAGATGAGGAGGAGAGAGTGGTGAATCTGTGGAATTCTCTGCCCAATGAAGCAGTGGAGGATACCTCAGTAAATATATTTAAGACAAGGTTGGATAGATTTTTGCATGGTAGGGGGAATTAAGGGTTATGGGGAAAAGGCAGGTAGGTGGAGATGAGTCCATGGCCAGATCAGCCATGATCTTTCTGAATGGCGGAACGGGCTTGACGGGCCAGATGGCCGACTCCTGCTCCTATTTCTTATGTCCTTATGAAAGTTAAAGGGAGCGTAGGTGACAGTGGTGCAGCGGCGTTGGCATTGGACTCGAGGCCGATGCTCCTGAGTTCAACCAGACCGGGGCCCAACCTGGGCAACAGCAATATATGCGTGGAAGAACGGCCCGGCAATCTAGTGGAGAGAGACTGAAACTGAGGATTCATCACTGGGAAAGCAGTGAAGTCGTCCTTAGACTGATAGGGTTCATCACTGGAAACTCAATGAAAAGAGACTGAGGATTCATCACTGGCAAATCAGTGAAGAGGGACTGAGACTGAGGATTCATCACTGGGAAAGCAGTGAAGTCGTCCTTAGACTGATAGGGTTCATCACTGGAAACTCAATGAAGAGAGACTGAGGATTCATCACTGGCAAATCAGTGAAGAGGGACTGAGACTGATAGGATTCATCACTGAGAAATCAGTGAAGAGGGAGTGAGACTGAGGATTCATCACTGGGAAAGCAGTGAAGTCGTCCTTAGACTGATAGGGTTCATCACTGGAAACTCAATGAAGAGAGACTGAGGATTCATCACTGGGAAATTGGTGAAGAGGGAGTGAGACCGAGAGCTCATCACTGGGAAATCGATGAAGAGGGACTGAGACTGATAGAGTCCATCACTGGAAGCATGTATGGACCCCGTGGGTCAGCACACAAGCGCCATTTCAAACGAGTCACAGCAGTGTCTCTGCTTTCTAGAAGTTTGCGCAGATTCAGCAAGTCACCTGAAACTTTTACAAACTTCTGTCGATGCACATTGGAGAGTACCCGACTGCTTGCAACACTGCCTGGTACGGAAACCCCCACGCCCAAGAACGGAAAATCCTACAAAAAGTAGCGGACACTTCCCAGTCCTTCACAGGCCAAGCCCTGCTCACCACTGAGCCCATCTGCAAGGGGCACAGTCAGAAGAAAGCAGCATCCTTCATCGAGGATACCCACCACCCCGGCCACGCTCCCTTCTCCCTTCTCCCTTCTCGCTGCTGCTGTCAGGAAGGAGGTACAGGAGCCTCAGGTCCCACAATACCAGGTTCAGGAACAGTTATTATCAATCATCAGGTTCCTGAACCACTGTGGATAACTTCACTCATCACTGCAACGAACTCATTCTACGACCTGTAGACTCACTTCCATGGATTCTGCAATCATGGTCTCCTTATCATTTATTTATTATTACTATCTGTTTAATTTTGTACTTACACAGTTTACCTTCTTTTGTAAATTGTCAGCTTATCCTTGTCTGTAGTTTTCCATGGATTCTGTTGTATTTCTTTGCTCTGCTATGAATGCCTGCAGGGCACCACTGCTCAATACAAGAGGACATGGCTTTAAGGTAAGGGGTGGGAAGTTCAAGGGGGATATTAGAGGAAGGTTTTTTACTCAGAGAGTGGTTGGTACGTGGAATGCACTGCCTGAGTCAGTGGTGGAGGCAGATACACTCATGAAGTTTAAGAGACTACTAGACAGGTATATGGAGGAATTTAAGATGGGGGCTTATATGGGAGGCAGGGTTTGAGGGTCGGCACAACAATGTGGGCCGAAGGGCCTGTACTATTCTATGTAAATTGAATCTCACTGTAGTATACTGTGACATATGCACTCAGTCGTCACTGTGGGGAAGTTTGTTTAGAGATGCTCTTCTGCACACCACTGTTGTAACTCATGGTTATTTCAGTTACTGTTGCCTTGCTGTCAGCTCGAACCAGTCTGGCCATTCTCCTCCGACCTCTCTCTCATTAACAAGGCACTTTTGCCCACATAACTACTTCTCACCAGATCTCTGTGAACTCGAGAGACCGTTGTGCATGAAAACCCCCCAGAGATCAGCAGATTCTGAAATACTCAAACCTCCCATGGTTTCTGATCATCTTTGATCACAAACTTGGATCACATTTCCTCTCCATTCTGATGTTTGGTCTGAACAACAAACGGACCTCTTGACCATGTCTGCATGCTTTTCATGCATTGAGTTGCTGCCACATGATCGGTGCTGAGATTTTTGTATAAACGAGGTGTATCTAATAAAGTGGCCACCGACTGTACCTGGAATTCTTCAAATTCGGGTGATTGAAAGTTTTGGCCCCATATCTAGGAAAGGACGTGCTGGTATTGGAGGGTCCAGACGGGGCTTACGACAATGATCCCAGAAACAGGAGAGTTCAGAGTCAAAACCAGGTTTGTTACCACTGACGCCTGTCATGAATTTTGCTTTGTGACAGCAGAATAGTACAATACGTAAAAGTTACTACAAATCACAAAAATAATATATAAAATAAATAATGTAAGATGAGAGGGATCTGGGAATACAGCTACAAAATTCCCTAAAAGTAGCATCACAGGTAGATAGGGTCGTAAAGAGAGCTTTTGGTACATTGGACTTTATTAATCAAAGTATTGAGTATAAGAGCTGGAATGTTATGATGAGGTTGTATAAGGCATTGGTAAGGCCGAATCTGGAGTATTGTGTTCAGTTTTGGTCACCAAATTACAGGAAGGATATAAATAAGGTTGAAAGAGTGCAGAGAAAGTTTACAAGGATGTTTCTGGGACTTGAGAAACTCAGTTACAGAGAAAGGTTGAATAGGTTAGGACTTTATTCCCTGGAGCGTAGAAGAATGAGGGGAGATTTGATAGAAGTATATAAAATTATGATGGGTATAGATAGAGTGAATACAAGCAGGCTTTTTCCACTGAGGCAAGGGGAGAAAAAAACCAGAGGATATGGGTTAAGGGTGAGAGGGGAAAAGTTTAAAGGGAACATTAGGGGGGGCTTCTTCACACAGAGAGTGGTGGGAGTATGGAATGAGCTGCCAGACGAGGTGGTAAATGCGGGTTCTTTTTTAACATTTAAGAATAACTTGGACAGACACATGGATGGGAGGTGTATGGAGGGATATGGTCCGTGTGCAGGTCAGTGGGACTAGGCAGAAAATGGTTCGGCACAGCCAAGAAGGGCCAAAAGGCCTGTTTCTGTGCTGTAGTTTCTATGGTTTCTATGGAGAGCTAAATTGTGAGGTGGAGTTCATGGGTTGATGGACCGTTCAGAAACCTGGTGGCAGGGAGGAAGAAGCATCTCCTAAGATGTTGAGTGTGTGTCTGCAGGCTCCTGTCCCTCCTCCGTGATGGTAGGAATGAGGTGAGAACATGTCCTGGATGGTGAGGGTCCTTAATGATGGATGCCTCTTTCCTGAGTCACTGCCTTTTCAAGTTGTCCTCGCTGCTATGGAGGTTATGACGGAACCAGCTGAGTTTACAACTTTCTGCAGCTTTTTCAGATCCTGTGTATTGATGTCTACGTAACAGACGCTGTGAGGCATTGGTTAACATATCAGGAGCTCCTGATTGATCTAGGCCAGTACTCACTGAAGTAAAAAAAAACGAGGCTCAGATAGAGAGGATGTGGAGAGAATATTTCCTGTAGTGCTTGCGTCTAGAACCAGAGGACACAGCTTCAGAATGGAGGTACGTCCCTTTAGAACAGAGATGAGGAGGGATTTATTTAGCCAGAGGGAGGTGAACCTGTGGAATTCATTGCCACAGACGGCTGTGGAGGCCAGGTTATTGGGTACATTCAAAGCAGAGTCTGATAGTAGACATCCCACCTCTCCCGGAGGTTCCGGGAGTCTCCTGCATTTTAATAGTGGCTCCCTGATGCCCGCAAATTATATACAATATCACGGAAATCAATTTTTTTTGAGAGTGAGCGAGAGAAAGCAAGAGAGAGTGTGAGAGCGACCACGAGAGGGAGCGAGAGCAAGCAAGCGAGCGAGAGAGCGAATGAGACAGAGCGAATGAGACAGAGCGAGCGAGAATGAGCGAGAGTGAGCAAGAAAGAGAGAGAGAGAGAAAGTGAGAGAGAGAGAGCACAAGAGTGAGAGCGCGCCATGGCAGTGTGTTCCAAAAAAATATATAAAACGTACGTCACCCCAGATTACACTAAAGTGTACCCCTGCCTAATAGGGGTCAAAATAATGACAGTGTTGCTCGCTGCACTGTTTGCAACAGTGACTTTTCTATTGTCCATGGTGGGTTAAGACTGTAAAAGACATGTTGAGGTGAGTTTAACAGGTGTCATTCATTCATTAGCATAGTTAACGTTATTTAAACTAGCTGGCTAGCTGCTAAGGAGCTACTCTATTCCAGACATGCCACCTCTCCCGGAAGTCTCCCGCAAATTGATGGCGCTACCTCCCTGAAATGAGTTTTTGCAGGGTGGGATGTCTGTGATAGGTTCTTGATTAGCCAGGGCGTCAGTGGTGATGGGGAAGGCAGGAGAATGGGGTTAAGAGGGACAATAAATCAGACATGATACAGGGGGTGGAACAGTCTCAATGGGCTTGCTGCTGTGGTGGATGGTCTGACCGTGACGTGAATGTGGGTGCACTGGTGATGCAGACAGCCTAGGCTGAACGGCCTACAGTTGTGACGTGGGGAAGATGGAGGCGAGCATAGCCTGACTCGATGGGCCAAATGTCCTGTCTGATGGTCTGAAGCTTCTATCGCTGGTGCAGAATCAAGGGAGGGGTTGAAGGGAGGGAAAGTGGAGGAACAGCAATAATGAGCTATCAGGTCCCAGAATACCGAATGGCCTCTCAGCAGACCTTGCAGTCATTTGTAGAATCTCTTGTGTCTGTTACTCATCGGTCATCGGTGGGAAGGAGGCCAGCTCAATCACTGTCTGTGGGAAGAGGTTCTACAAATGACTGCAAGGTCTGCTGAGAGGATCATCGGGTGTCTCTCCCACCCATCCCAGATATCTATCAGGAGTGCTGCATCCGTAATGATCCCTCCCATCTATCCAGCAATCTCTTTGACCCCCTACCATCAGGCAGGAGGTACTGTAGAACCAGAACAGGAACAGTTAGGATGGGAAACAGGTCCTTCCCCCAGGCCATGAGACACTGAACTCCCCGTCACCACCCAGCTCCCATCATGTATGAAGTGCCAGTAGTGTTATCTGTTCACTGTTTACTTTGTGACTTGCGTCGTAAATGCACCTTATTATTTGTGGTAGCATTACTTTATGTGTTATGTGCACCTTGGTCCAGAGGAACGTTGTTTCATTTGCTGGTGTACGTGTGTATGGTTGAATGACAATACACTTGAACTTGAGAGATTTGAAATCTTGAGCAACAGACACAAAACGCCGGAGGAGCTCGGCAGGTCAGGCATCTGTGGAGGAGGAAAGGCAGCTGACGCTTTGGGCCGAGACCTTTCATCGTTTGTGGCCAGGCCTGTTCTGACTGGAGTTTAGAAGACCGAGGGGTGGGGGTTCCTTCCCCAGCATTTTGTCTGTGTTGCTCAGGATTTCCAGCATCCACAGAACCTTGTGTTCACCTGCTCTTGCCTGTTTGCAGACTGTCTGCGTGCACGAAGTTTCAGGCTCTGTCTGAGCCCACAGCCCCCCACAGCGGAATACCCGCCACTCGGCGTGTCGTAACCACCAGGCCTGAGCAGTTGGACAGCCGCCAAGGAGGACGTGCCTGCAGTTCTCCCATCTGTGGGCAGGCACACGGTGGCTGTGAGGAAGGGCAGGTACGTTCTTGTGTGTGTAGGAGTCTCCCAATGTGCAGGTCGGGGCACGCGCAACCCCGCAAGGTAAACAGGAGGTGGTGAAGGCACGTAATGGGGCAGACAACTGTGAGAGAGTGGGGGGGGTGAGAGAGAGAGGGGGAGGGGAGGGGGTAGAGAGAGAGGGGGAGGGAGAGAGAGGGGGAGGGAGAGAGAGGGGGAGGGAGAGAGAGGGGGAGAGAGAGGGGGGAGAGAGAGGGGGAGAGAGAGGGGGAGAGAGAGGGGGAGAGAGGGGGAGAGGGGGGGGGAGAGAGGGGGGAGAGAGAGGGGGAGAGAGAGGGGGGAGAGAGAGGGGGAGGGAGAGAGAGGGGAGGGAGAGAGAGGGGGAGGGAGAGAGAGGGGAGGGAGAGAGAGGGGGGTGAGAGAGGGGGAGGGAGAGAAAGGGGGAGGGAGAGAAAGGGGGAGGGGGAGAGAAAGGGGGAGGGGGAGAGAAAGGGGGAGGGGGAGAAAGGGGTAGGGGGAGAGAGGGGGGAGAGAGAGAGGGGGGAGAGAGGGGAAGGGGAGAGAGGGGAAGGGGAGAGAGGGGAAGGGGAGAGGGGGAAGGGGAGAGAGGGGAAGGGGAGAGAGGGGAAGGGGAGAGAGGGGAAGGGGAGAGAGAGGGGGAAGGAGAGGGGGAAGGAGAGGGGGGAGAGAGGGGGGAGAGAGGGGGGAGAGAGGGGGAGAGGAGAGAGGGGGAGGGAGAGAGAGGGGGAGAGAGAGGGGGGAGAGAGAGAGGGGAGGGGGGAGAGAGGGGAGGGGGAGAGAGGGGAGGGGGAGAGGGGAGGGGGGAGAGGGGGAGAGCAGGGGAGAGAGGGGGAGGGGGGGGAAGGGAGGGAGTGGAAGTGAGAGAGGGAAAGTGAGAGAGGGAAAGTGAGAGAGGGAAAGTGAGAGAGGGAAAGTGAGGGAGAGAAAGTGAGAGAGGGAAAGTGAGAGAGGGAAAGTCAGGGAGAGAAAGGGGAGAGAGAGGGAGAAAAGGTGTGGGTTGAGAAAGGGGGAGCGAGCGAGGGGTGGGAGAGTGGAGGGGGGAAGGGGGGGAGAGAGAGGGGGGAGGGAGGGAGTGTGAGAGGGAGATTGATTTCCATGTCAGCCAGTGCATTTGCCCGTATCCCAATAATCCTTTCCTATCCCAGTGAAACTTATGTTATTCTTGTACCCACTCAACCACTTCTCAGTCCAACGTACCAACCAGCCTCTGAGTGAAAAAGTTCCTCCTCAGGTTCCTATTAAATTTCCCGCCCTCTCACGTTAAACCTTTGCCCTCTGGTTCTTCGTTCCCAACGCTGGGGAAGACTGTACACGTTTACCCTATTGCTGCCCCTCACACTCTATTAGATCACCCCTCAGTCAAATGTACAGCAAGGAAGATGTCCCAGCCTGCCCAGGTCCCCTCCTTCCCCTTGTAGTGCCTGAATGCACTGTCGTAGTGAAATGATCCGGATAGATGGCATGCAGAACAAAGTTTCGAAAACTCCGTTCCTCAGCTGTTGTTCATCGGCCTTGTGGCAGTCATGGACAAGGAGTCTCGGGGGGCGGCGGTGGGGAATATCTGTCACTCAATCTGCACCTCACCCTTCATTTTTATTGCCCTCACTCACCTAATTCTGTCTGGCTTTCACTCCTGGTCCTCCCTCAAGAGGTTCCTTCCCCCTATCATCCCTCCCTTATCCACTGATCACCGTCTTCTCTCACCACGTTCCTGCGTCTCCAGCCTCTCGTGTCTCCATTTAACACTTTCCACCCCTCCCCTACCTCGCTCCTCTCTCACCTGGCAAATGTGGTCTTCAGGAGCAACTTCGGCTCAATTCATAAGTTACTTATTCACCTAGTGGCCACTTTAACCAGTACCTAATACAGGTGCCACTGACTGTATGTTAGGTTTAAGCGGAGTGGCCATTGTGTGAGTGGGCCAGTGCTGGAGCGGGAAGTTGAGGCTTTGGCTCATCGAGGTGAGGCGTCGACTGTAGGTAGATTTCTTTTTTTTTCCTTTATTCTTCCTTATTACACATTTAGAGGGGTGGGGTTGCCAGGCAGGATAGTGGGATGTGGGAAGGCAGGGAGACTCCCAGTGTCCCTCATAATTACACCTGCAAGAAATGTATCCATCTACAGCTTCTAACAGACAGTAGCAGGAGTTAGAGCTGGAAATGGATGAACTCCAGATCGTTTGGGAGTCTGAGGGATTGATGGACAGGACATGCAGGGAGATAGTTATACCCAAGGTGCAGGACACAGGTAACTGGGTGACCATCAGGAGCAGGAAAGGAGATAGGCAGCCAGTGCAGAGTACTCCATGGCCGTCCCGCTCAACAACAGGTATATCACTTTGAACGGGGGTCCCCAGCCTTTCTCGCTCTGCAGACCGGCTGATGGGGGGGGGGTGGGCAGGGGGGTTCAAGTAGGGTTAAACTCACCCCAACATGTCTTTTACAATTAGGGTTGCCAACTTTCTCACTCCCAAATAAGGGACAAAAGTAGCAGTCAAATCCCGGGATACTTCACCCCAGGAAAGACTACCATGACCGTGAAGCCTTGCGCGGGCACCTGTGTGGGCATGCGTGACGTGCGCATGTGATGTGGGCAAGCGCGTACGTGCCGATTTTTCTTTCCCCCACAAATACGTTTTGCCTTCATCTTCCCAACTATACTGTACATACATTATTTCTACTTTATATAGGCTGTGTATTTATCATATCATTCCTGCTTTTACTGTACGTTAGTGTTATTTATTTTCCATTTTATGTGTTATTTGGTATGATTTGTTAGGTTATTTTTTGGGTCTGGGAACGCTCAAAAATTTTTCCCATATAAATTAATGGTAATTGCTTCTTCACTTTACGCCATTTCAGCACGAAAGGTTTCATAGGAATGCTCTACCTTAGCGGGGGAAATACGGGACAAACCAATTTAGCCCAATATACGGGATGTCCTGACAAATACGGGACAGTTGGCAACCCTGTGTTCAAGTTCAACGGTGCATGGCAGGGAATGAGGAAAGGTGCAGCTGACTCATATCGTTTCCTCGCGGCCCGGTAGCACATGCTCTGTGGCCCCGTACCGGTCCGCGGCCCGGTGGTTGGGGAACGGTGACTTTGAATACTGTTGGGGAAATGACCCAGCAGAGGAAACCCACTGTGGACCTGTGACCCAGGATGGGTGACGAGGTCCTGCAAAGTGAGTTCAGGGAGCTACGGGCTAAGATAAAGGACAGGACATCCAGGATAGTGATCTCAGAATTGCTACCTGGGCCACACGCCAGTGAGGCCAGAAAGAGAAAGATCATACAGTTTAATACGTGGCGAAGGAGATGGTGCAGGACGGAGGGCTTCACATTTCTGGATCATTTGGCTCTCTTCTGGGGAAGGTGGGACCCGCACAACAGAGACAGTTTGCACCTGAACTGGAAGAGGACTAATGTCCTAGCAGGAAAGTTTGCTAGTGTTGCACATTGGGGTTTAAACTAGATTGGACCAGAGTGACAGACACTGGAGTAATTGTAAAGAAAAGTGTTCACGTACAAAGTCAGGAATCAAAAGGTCAAGAGTGGTGGGACAAATGCTTTAAACTGCGTACATTTCAATCCAAGGTGTATCGTAGGAAAGGCGGATGAGCCTAGTGCATGGATTAGCAGGTGGAACTGAGAGACATTGGGGCTCTGGTTAAGAAAAGGAAGGAGGGTACATAGCGGGTACGAATGAAGTACTTGAGGAATATTAGAAATGCAAGAGAGCACTTAAGGAGGAAATTAAGAGGGCTATGAGAAGGCTGACAAAGCAAAGGAGAGTCCTGTGGGCTTCTACAGATATATTAAGAGAAAAAAAAAGATAGCATGGGACAAAGTTGGACCTCTGGAAGATCAGAATGGTAATCTTAGCCAAAAGAGACAGGGGAGAAAGGGGAGAATGTTAATGGATTTTTTGTATCTGTATTTACCTGGGAGCAGGACACAGAGTGAAGCAAAACAGTTGAGAGATCATGGACCCTGTACAGATTACAGAGGAGGAGTTGTTTGCAAAATAGAGTGGATAAAACTCCAGAACCTGACAAGGTGTTCACTTGGACCTGGTGGGAGGCTAATTCAGAAACTGCAGGGGCGTTAGCAGAGATACTTAAAACATCTTTAGCTACGGGTCAGGTGCCAGAGGACTGGAGAATAGCTAATCTTGCTCCATTTGCTTAAGACAGGCTCTGCGAATAAGCCAGGAAATTACAAACTGTGAGCCTGACATCAATAGTGGGAAAGTTATTGGAAAGTATTTTAAAGGATCGGATATATGAGTATCTGGAATAGGGATCAATTAGGGACAGTCATCATGGCTTTGTGCATGGTGGGTCATGTCTGAACAATCTTCTAAAGGCTTTCAAGGAAGTCAGAAGGAAAGTTGACGAAGGCAAGGCAGAGGGTGTTGACTACATGGACTTTATCAAGATCTTTGATAAGGTCCCACATGGTCAAAAAGGTTCAGTCGCTCGGCATTCAGGAAGAGGTTTAGACATTGGATTAGACATTGGCTTTGCAGGAGAAGTGGTAGTAGAGGATTGCTTCCTTTTGACTGAGGCCTGTGACTAGTGGAGTGCCACAAGGATTGGTGCTGGGTCAGTTGTTGCTTATCATCTATATCAATGATCCGGATGAATATGTGGTAAACTGGATCAGCAAATTTGCAGATGAAACCAGGATTGGGGGAGTAGCGGAGAGCGAGGAAGACATCAAAGCTTGCTGTGGGATCTGGACCAGCGGGAAAAATGGGCTGAAAAATGGCGGATGAAATTTAATGCAGACAATGTGAGGTGTTGCACTCTGGAAAGGCCAGCCAGGGTAGGACTTACACAGTGACCAGCAGGGCTTTGAGGAGTGGGGTAAAGCAAAGGGATCTGGGAACGCAGATTCATAATTCCTTGAGAGTGGTGTCACAGGTAGATAAGGTTGTAAAGAAAGCTGTGGTATGCTGGCCTTTATAAATCAATTCTTTGAGAGCAGGAATTGGGATGTTATATTAAGATGCTGGTGAGTCCTTATTTGGAGTACTGTGTGCAGTTTTGGTCACCTACCTACAGGATAAGATTGAAAAAGTGCAGAGAAAATTTACAAGGGTGCTGCTGGAACTTGAGGACCTGAGTTATAAGGAGAGGTTTGATAGCGGTATACAAAAATTTGAGGGGTATAGATGGGGTAAATGCAATCAAGTTTTTTTTTCCACTGAGGTTGGGTGATACACCAAGGATGGGTAAAGGGTGAAAGGTGAAAGGGTAAAGGGGAACAAGAGGGGCAATGAGTTTGGAATGGTGAGGGTGTGGAATGAGCTACATCACAAGTGATGGACATGGGTTCAAAGTGAACATTTAAGAGAAATTTGGATAGGTATATAGATGAGAGAGGGTCAGAGGGCCACAGTCCAGGTGCAGGTCGAGGGGACTAAGCAGATTAATGGTTTTGCATGGACTAGATGGGCCAAAGGGTCTGTTTTGGGGTGCTGTAATGTTCTATGACTCTATGAGATGAGCAGTTTTCGAGATACTCCAACCAACCCATCTGGCACCAACAATTATCCGACTGTTAAAGTCACTTCAGTCACATGACTTCCCCATTCTGATGTTTGGTCTGAACAACTGAACCTCTCGAGCATGTGGGCATGTTGTTATGCATTGAGTTGCTGCCACATGATTGGCTGATTAGATGTTAGCATTAATGAGCAGGTGTGCAGCTGTACCTCATAAAGTGGTCACTGAGTGTGGACTTCCTTTGGTCAACTGGTTAATTATTATCACATATACTGTGGAACAGTGACAATCTTTGCTTTGCATGCCACCCATGCAGATCACTTCATTACAACAGTCCACTGAGGCAGTGCAAGGGGAAGAGCAGTAACAGAATGTTACACTTACAGAGAAAGTGCAGTGCAGGCAGAAAATAAGGTACAAGGGTTGCAATGAGGTCGATTGTAAGGTCAAGTACCCATCTCACGTACTGTTCCAATTCGTCTTGCATACCATTCATACAGATCTGAATACGCAGTGCAGTGAGCTAGAACAAGGTAAAACAATAACAATGCCGAATAAAGGCTACCGAGAAAGTACAGTGCGGGTAAACAATGAATTGAAAATTCATAACGAGGTGGACTGTGAGGCCAAGAGTCCATTTTATCACGTGAGAGGTTCATTCAAGAGTCTGAGAACTGTGGGATGGGAATTGTCCTTCAGCCTGGTGGTATGTGCTTTCAGGCCTTTGTATTTTATACCCAATGGGAAGGAGGAGATAAGAGAATATCCTAGGTAGATGGGGACTTTGATATGCTGGCTACTTTACTGGTAGCCTCTCCGCCATCAAGGACATCTTCAAAAGGTGATGCCTTTTGCTCTACGGTTCTGAGGCTCAACGACAGGTAGCCAGAACTGCCCAGTGCATCACTGGCCCCAGCAGCCCCACCATCAAGGACAGACACACTCCACAGAAAGGTGCCAGGAAAAGGTCAGTAACCCACCCGCCCTGTTCATGGACTGTTCGTCCCACTCCCACCAGGGATGGGGGCTACGTAACATTCACACCAGGACCAGCAGACTCAAAAATATTTACTTCCCCCAAGCTGTACGACTGAGCAACACCTCCACCCACTAACCCACCCTTCCACACCCCCCACCACCACTACTTGATCATTTCCTGTCAGTCACCTTGTGTACAGACACTCCTGTGCCTAATGTCACGTTATGTACAATCAATGTATACAAATTATAATAACGTGTTTATATTTATTATGTTCTTTATCTGATAGTGAATTGTTTTGTGCTGCATCGGATCTGGAGTAACAATTATTTTGTTCTCCCTGTGTACTGATTAAACAATCTTAAATCTTTAATCTCAAGAAGGCAGCATCCATCACTGAGGACCCTCACTAACTGGTTCGTGCCCTCGTCTCACTACCATCAGGGAGGAGGTACAGACGCCTGAAGACACTCACTCTAACTTTTAGGGACAGCTGCTTTCCCTCCGCCATCAGATTTCCGAATGGCCCATGAACTCTACCTCCGTTGCACTATTTAGTCATTTATTTTACACATGCACGAGAAACGTCGTGCATATGTCAGTGAAGTGTTGGTGCGTGGCCAAGTGGTTAAGGCTTTCGCCTAATGATTTGAAGGTCGCTAGTTCAAGCCTTGGCTGAGGCAGTGTGTTGTGTCCTTGAGCAAGGCACTTAATCACACATTGCTCTGCGACGACACTGGTGCCAAGCTGTATGGGTCCTAATGTCCTTCCCTTGGACAACATCGGTAGCGTGGAGAGGGGAGACTTGCAGCATGGGCAACTGCTGGTCTTCCATACAAGCTTGCCCAGGCCTGCGCCCTGGAGACCTTCCAAGGTGCAAATCCATGGTCTCATGAGACTAATGGATGCCTATTATTATGTCAGTGAAAATAAACCCGATTCTGACTCTGACCACATTGGTTTCTCCATCTGCTCCAGTTTCCTCCTACGTCCCAGCCACTTGTGGAGTCTGTTACAGACTTGTCCAGCCCATCTTGGGCACAACCCTGCATGCTACCAAGGGCATCTTCCAGGGCCATTGCCTCACGAGGTCGACATTCATCACCCAAGGGCTGTCACCACCCGGGACCTGCCCTCGTCTCATTACCACCGTTGGGGAGTTGGGTACAGGAGCATGAAGACACACACTTCACTGCACTATATTCCATCTGCCACTCCTTTGCCCATTCTCCCAATCTGTCCAAGTCCTTCTGCCTCCTCATTGCAATCTTCCCCTCCACCTATCCACCTGGGGCGTTACAGGAAACGTACTGCTATGGATAGAGGGATGGCTGACAGGCAGGAGGCAGCGAGTGGGAACAAAGGGGGCCTTTTCTGGTTGGCTACCAGTGACTAGTGGTGTACCTCAGGGTCGGTATTGGGACCACTACTTCGCATATTGTTTGTCAATGATTTGGATAATGGAAGTGATGGCTTTGTGGCAAAGTTTGTGGATGATACGAAGATAGGTGGAGGAGTAGGTAGTGCTGAGGAAGCAATGTGATTTCAGCAGGACATAGACAGATTGGAAGTATGGGCAGAAAAGTGGCAGATGGGATACAGTGTTGGGAAATGTATGATAACGCATTTTGGTAAAAGGAACAATAGTGCGGACTATTATCTAAATGGGGAGAAGGTTCGAACATCAGAGGGGCAGAGGGACTTAGGAGTCCTCGTGTTAGACTCCCGGAGGGTTAATTTACAGGTTGAGTCTGTGGTAAAGAAGGCAAATGCAATGCTTGCATTTATTTCAAGTGTAATAGGATATAAAAGGAGATAATGCTGGGACTGGATTAGACACTAGTCAGGCTGCACTACGAGCACTGTCAACAGTTTTGGGCCCCATATTTCAGAAAAGATGTGTTGTCATGGGAGAGAGTCCAGAAGAGCACAAGGATGATTCCAGGAATGAAGGGGTTAACGTGAGGAGCGTTGGGCAGCTTTGGGCCTGTACTCACTGGAATTTAGAAGAGTGTGGGGGCGGGGGATCTAATTGAAACCTATGGAATATTGCAAGAAGTAGATAGGGTGGATGTGGAGAGAATGTTTCCTGTGGCAGAGGTATCCAGAACTAGTGACCTTTTAGAACAGAGTTAAGGGGGAAATATTTTGAGCCAGAAAGTGCTAAATCTGTGGAATGCTCTGGTAATGTGGCAGGGGCCAACTCTATGGGTATATTTAGGGCAGAAGTTAATCGTTTCCTGATTGGTCAGGGCACTAAAGGATATGGTGAGAAGGAAGATGTGGGTTTGAGTGGGATTGGGGACCAGCCATGATGGAATAGCAGAGCAGACTCGATGGGCTGAATGGCTTCATTCTTCTCCTATGTCTTATGGCCTCTTGGCCTGACAATTCTCCTCGCTATGATCTTTTAGTGATTACCTGCACTTATTTTTTCTCAGCATGATTCTGCATTGTTACTGGTTTACCTGGTCCTGCCTCAGTGCATCGGATCTGTACGAACAGTGAACTTTTTCACCGTACTTTGGCATAAGTGACAATAATAAAGACAATTCCAGCTTTCATTCTCTCCTTCGTTCTCACACACACAGGCAATCTGCAAAGCCGGCGGCACAATCGATCAACCAAACCCTCTTCCCTGGAGACACAAGCAGAAGCAACGAAAAAATAGTGAACTCCCGGCTAACTCAGTAACCTCGCCTGCGCGGAAGAATTGACCATGAACTAACAGTCACACTTTAAAAAAAATAAAACACACGCACATACACTTCGCCAGAGAAGTCGTCTCCCAAAGCAATAACTTTCCGACCGAAGTTGTAAAGAAACTTTTGTTTAAAAGATTTCTCTCTCGGCCGCTCCCAAAACCCTGCAGCAAAGATCGGAAGTTTAGAATCGGTTCGCAACTTACCATCTTGTAGCAACTCGGGAAACTGAGTCGACCTTCACCTTCCTGGGTTTCGCCCAATGGCCCTTTGGCAAGAGAAAGGTCCTAAAGCACCGCCGGTGTCTTCTCCCCGCCTCGGGCCATGGATCACCTGTTCGATCGCCGGTCAGAAGCAGAGAAACCCTTCGCAGTGGGAGCGGGGCGGGATCCTCGCTCTGCCGCGCTCTCGGCTGCGATGCCTCAGGAACTGGTTGCGGCGGACTCAGGTACGGGCAGGTAGGCGCACGGCGAACTCAGTCAAGAATTCTGGGTATGTCGAGGTGTGTCCGACGGGGCGGGAGCTGCCGCACCATCTGCGGGGACAGCGGCTCCACTCCGCTCCGGGCGCCCGAATCATCCCCGCAGTTCGGACCCATTACTGCCGTATCAGCCAGAGTGGATACGGAGGGGGTACGGAGGGGGTACGGAGGGGGTGAGGGGGGGAGGGGGTACGGAGGGGGTGAGGGGGGGAGGGGGTACGGAGGGGGTGAGGGGGGGAGGGGGTACGGAGGGGGGAGGGGGTACGGAGGGGGGGAGGGGGGGAGGGGGTACGGAGGGGGGGAGGGGGTACGGAGGGGGGAGGGGGGAGTGGGGGACGGGGGAGGGGGGAGTGGGGGACGGGGGAGTGGGGAGGGGGGAGTGGGAGACAGGGGAGGGGGAGTGGGGGACAGGGGAGGGGGAGTGGGGGACAGGGGAGGGGGGAGTAGGGAGGGGGAGTGGGGGACAGGGGAGGGGGGAGTGGGGGACAGGGGAGGGGGGAGTAGGGAGGTGGGAGGGGGGAGGGGGGAGTGGGGGACAGGGGGGGAGTAGGGAGGGGGGAGTGGGGAGTGGGGAGGGGGAGGGGGAGGGGGGAGTGGGGAGTGAGGGACAGGGGAGGGGGGAATGGGGACGGGGAGGGGGGAGTGGGGAAGGGGGAGTGGGGAAGGAGGAGTGGGGGACAGGGGAGGGAGGAGTGGGGGACAGGGGAGGGGGGAGTGGGGGACGGGGGAGTGGGGGACGGGGGAGGGGGGAGGGGGGACGGGGGAGTGGGGGACAGGGGAGGGGGGACAGGGGAGGGGGGAGTGGGCGACAGGGGAGGGGGGAAGTACGGAGGGGGGAGTGGGGGACAGGGGACGGGGAGGGGGGAGTGGGGGAGGGGGGAGTGGGGGAGAGGGGAGGGGGGAGTGGGGGACAGGGGAGGGGGAGGGGGGAGTGGGGGACAGGGGAGGGGGAGGGGGGACAGGGGAGGGGGGAGTAGGGAGGGGGGAGTGGGGGACAGGGGAGGGGGGAGTAGGGAGGTGGGAGTGGGGAGTGGGGAGGGGGGAGGGGGGAGTGGGGGACAGGGGGGGAGTAGGGAGGGGGGAGTGGGGAGGGGGGAGTGGGGAGGGGGGAGGGGGGAGTGGGGAGTGAGGGACAGGGGAGGGGGAATGGGGACAGGGGAGGGGGAATGGGGACAGGGGAGGGGGGAGTGGGGAAGGGGGAGTGGGGAAGGAGGAGTGGGGGACAGGGGAGGGGGAGTGGGGAAGGAGGAGTGGGGGACAGGGGAGGGGGGAGGGGGGAGTGGGGGAGGGGGAGTGGGGGACGGGGGAGTGGGGGACAGGGGAGGGGGGAGTGGGCGACAGGGGAGGGGGGAAGTACGGAGGGGGGAGTGGGGGACAGGGGACGGGGGAGGGGGGAGTGGGGGACAGGGGAGAGGGAGAGTAGGCGGAGAGGGGGAGGGGTGGGAGAGGGGGAGGGGGTGGGGGAGGGGGAGGGGGAGGGAGAGGGGGAGGGGGAGGGGGTGGGAGAGGGGGAGGGGGAGGGGTGGGGGACGGGGGGAGGGGGAGGGGGTGGGGGACGGGGAGAGGGGGAGGGGGAGAGGGGGATGGGGAGAGATGGGGAGGGGAGTGAGGAGAGACTGGGTAGGGAAGGGGGAGTGGGGGGAGAGAGGAAGGGGAGGGGGCGGGGGATGGAAGAGAGAGGAGGGGGAGAGAGAGATTAGGGGAGAGGATGGGGAGGGGGAGAGTGAGGGGGAAGGGAAGAGTAGAGTGGGAGAGTGTGAGGGGGAGAGGGGAGCGTGGGGAGAGGGGGAGTGAGGGGAGAATGTAGGGTAGGGGGAGTGTGGAGATGGGGAGAAGGGAGGTGGAGGGGAGAGAGGGAGGGGAGGGGTGGAGGTGGGGATGGAGGGGGAGAGGAGGAAGGGGAGAAGGAGAGTGGGAGAGAGAGGGGGTGAGAGGAGGAAAAGACAGGGATGGAGGGGGTGGGGAGAAGGGGGTTGGGGAGGGGAGAGTGAGGGGTGGGAGGGGTGACAGTGGGGGGGCGAGGGGATGGAGAGGGTGATTGGAGGAAAAGAGGGGGAGGGGAAGATGGCAAGGCAGTGAGTTGGAGCAGTGGAGGGTGGGGCGAGGGGGGAGAGGGGAAGGGTGGGGGGGAGAGGGGAAGGGTGGGGGGAGAGGGGAAAGGTGGGGGGAGGGGAGAAACCCGAGTGCAGAGAAGGTTTACAAGGATGTTGCCGGGATTTGAGAAACTCAGTTACAGAGAAAGGTTGAATAGATTAGGACTTTATTCCCTGGAGCGTAGAAGAATGAGGGGAGATTTGATAGAGGTATATAAAATTATGATAGGTATAGATAGAGTGAATGCCAGCAGGCTTTTTCCGCTGAGGCAAGGGGAGAAAAAAAACCCAGAGGACATGGGTTAAGGGTGAGGGGGGAAAAGTTTAAAGGGAACATTAGGGGGGGCTTCTTCACACAGAGAGTGGTGGGAGTATGGAATGAGCTGCCAGACGAGGTGGTAAATGCAGGTTCTTTTTTAACATTTAAGAATAACTTGGACAGATACATGGATGGGAGGTGTATGGAGGGATATGGTCCGTGTGCAGGTCAGTGGGACTAGGCAGAAAATGGTTCGGCACAGCCAAGAAGGGCCAAAGGGCCTGTTTCTGTGCTGTAGTTTCTATGGGTGAGTTGGAGCAGGAGAGGGGAGGGGCATAGGGTGAGGGGCGGGGGAGGGGAGGCGTGGGGGAAGAGAAGGAAGAGAAGGAAGGGGGAGGGGGAAGGAGAGGGGAGGGGGAGGGAGATGGATGTGGAGGAGGAATTGGAAATCAGGAGAAGGAAGTTGGAAGGGATGAGTGATGAGGGCTGGAGGGAGTGAGGGGGAGTGAACAAGATATGGGATTGGAAGGGAGTGAGTGATGAGGGGAAGAGATGAAGATTGGAGGGCATGAGGGTCAAGGTGGGAATGAGTGACAAGGGGGTGTGAGTGTTGAGGGATGAGTGGGGAGTGAGGGACGAGGGTCTAGGATATGAGAGTATAGGACATGTAAGGGTCTGAGTGATCAGGGTTGGACGGACTGAGGGATGAGTGGTGGATGGAGTGAAGGACAGGGGAGGAAGTGAGGAATGAGGGGAATGAGAATGGAGGAATTGAGGAACACCAGCTCCTTCCCAGACTCTCCATTTACTGCCCCTGACTCTCCATGTCCCTGTCCCTAAACCCTAAACTAACCTGCAGAACCCCTGAAGCCATCGCTACATCTCTGGTCTCAGTGAGGAAGTAACCATGCTTGTTTTACAACCCCTTCTGCTCTGAGGAGTTGGGGACCGTTGATACGACCAAGGGTGCTGGACATCTGGGACATGCTGCAGTAACAGAGGCTGTTGCACTACAGATGCTTTAGAGATTCTCGTGAATGTACAGAGAATGGAGGGATATGGCTGATTTATTATCCCTTTCAAGCCTTCTCCTTTGACGTCCTTACTAATCAAGACCCTACAAGCCTCCGCTCTAAATGACCTGGCCTCCACAGCCGTCTGTGGCAACAAATTCTACAGGTGCACTACCCTCTGGCTGAAGAAATCCCTCATCTCCAAAGGGATGTCCCTCTGTTCTCAGGCCGTGCCCTCTGGTCCAAGAATCCCCCACTACTGGAAACATCCTCTCCACATCCACTCTGTCCAGAGCTTTCAAGATGGAAAGGATTAGTTTAGTTAATAATAACAATAAACTTACTTTATCATCTGTATGAAAAGTGCTCTAAAATTAGGCGTGTTTAATTATTTGGTGGTCTATAAATACTTTACACCCACAGCACCATTTTCTCTTCTTGCCTGTTTCAATATCTAGTTCACTTCCATTGTGTGCCCTCGCATTCAACTGCAGGACGACTCCAGATGTAGAACCAGGCATTGCACCTGTACGCCTTGGGATCAGTTTTATAGGTGATGGTTTGAAGATCTGACTTCTCATCTCCTTTGATTCACACCTTGGTGCCAACATTCTCCATAGCTTCCTGCTGCCTCATAGTCATAGTAGGAAAACAGATTATTATCTGAATGGTGGCCAATTAGGAAAAGGGGAGGTGCAACGAGACCTGGGTGTCATTATCCACCAGTCATTGAAAGTGGGCATGCAGGTACAGCAGACGGTGAAAAAGGCGAATGGTATGCTGGCATTTATAGCAAGAGGATTCGAGTACAGGAGCAGGGAGGTACTACTGCAGTTGTACAAGGCCTTGGTGAGACCACACCTGGAGTATTGTGTGCAGTTTTGGTCCCCTAATCTGAGGAAAGACATCCTTGCCATAGAGGGAGTACAAAGAAGGTTCACCAGATTGATTCCTGGGATGGCAGGACTTTCATATGAAGAAAGACTGGATGAACTGGGCTTGTACTCGTTGGAATTTAGAAGATTGAGGGGGGATCTGATTGAAATGTATAAAATCCTAAAGGGATTGGACAGGCTAAATGCAGGAAGATTGTTCCCGATGTTGGGGAAGTCCAGAACAAGGGGTCACAGTTTGAGGATAAAGGGGAAGCCTTTTAGGACCGAGATTAGGAAAAACTTCTTCACACAGAGAGTGGTGAATCTGTGGAATTCTCTGCCACAGGAAACAGTTGAGGCCAGTTCATTGGCTATATTTAAGAGGGAGTTAGATATGGCCCTTGTGGCTACGGGGATCAGGGGGTATGGAGGAAGGCTGGTGCAGGGTTCTGAGTTGGATGATCAGCCATGATCATAATAAATGGCGGTGCAGGCTCGAAGGGCCGAATGGCCTACTCCTGCACCTATTTTCTATGTTTCTATGTTTCTATAGTCATACTTTATTGATCCTGGGGGAAATTGTCTTTTGTTACAGTTGCACCATAAATAATTAAATCGTAATAAAACCATAAATAGTTAAATAGTAATATGTAAATTATGCCAGGAAATAAGTCCAGGACCAGCCTATTGGCTCGGGGTGTCTGACCCTCCAAGGGAGGAGTTGTAAAGTTTGATGGCCACAGGCAGGAATGACTTCCTATGACGCTCTGTGTTGCATCTCGGTGGAATGAGTCTCTGGCTGAATGTACTCCTGTGCCCACCCAGTACATTACGTAGTGGATGGGAGATATTGTCCAAGATGGCATGCAACTTGGACAGCATCCTCTTTTCAGACACCACCATCAGAGAGTCCAGTTCCATCCCCACAACATCACTGGCCTTACGAATGAGTTTGTTGATTCTGTTGGTGTCTGCTACCCTCAGCCTGCTGCCCCAGCACACAACAGCAAACATGATAGCACTGGCCACCACACTCCTTATGTTGCCAGACCTTAAGCCCAACAGGAGCAAGATAGATTGGCTGGTTGTGCGGTGTTGCAACTCAACGTTAGGAAGAGCAAGGAATTGATTCTGGAATTCAGGAAGGGGAAGTTGAGGGAACACATGCCTGTCTTCATCGAGGGGTCAGAGGTGAGTAGGGTGAGCAGTTTCAAGTACCGGGTGTCAATATCCCTGAAGACCGTCCAGGGTCCTACACATTGATGCAGTTACGATAAAGGCGTGGCAGCAGCTATGCCTGATTAGGAACTTGAGGGGATCTGGTATGTCACTGAATTTCTATAGATGTACCACGGAGGGCATTCTGAATGGTGTGGAAGGGGCCACTGCACAGGATCAGAAGCAGCAGCAGAGGATTGTAGGCTCGGCCATCTTCATCATGGACACTAGCTCGGACATCTTCACAAGGTGATGCCTCAGGAAGGCAGCATCCATCATTAAGGACCAAGACCACCATCAGGGAGGAGATACAGGAGCCTGAAGACTCACACTCAATGTCTCAGGAGCAGCTTCTTTCCCTCCCCCATCAGATTTCTGAACAGTCCATGAACACGACCTCACTGTTTTCCCCTCATTTTGTGATAGTTCTTTATTTTTTATATTTCATATTGTAACACCTGGTAATTTTTTTTGTATTACATTGTACTGCTGCTACAAAACAACTAGTTTCACAACATATGCCAGTGATAATAACCCTGATTCTGATATTCCAGATAACGACTACCCTCTGTAAAAAAAAAATCCAACCGTCAGGTCTCCTTTAAATTTCTTCCCTCTCCCCTTACACACATCCTGTCTGATTTCAGACTCTCCACCCTTGGAAAAAGACTGACTCTCTACGCCCCTCATTTGATAAACCTCTTTATGTTCCTTCCTCAGCTTCTCATGTTCCAGTGAAAATAAGCCCATTTTATCCAACCTCTCCTATGACTACAATTGTGAATCTCTTCTACACTCTCTCACTTGCTACCACATCCTTCCTGGCCGTAACTGCAGTCGGACCAATGTTTCGAACATCTACAACTCATGTTCCAATTTAATAAATGAACAGTCAACATTTGGGGCTGAGACCCTTCTTCAGGGCTGGAAAGGAAAGGGGAAGATGCCAGAACGGGGAGGTGGAGAGAGGAGGACGAGGACAAGTTGGAAGGTGATAGGTGAAGCCAGGTGGGTGGGGAAAGGGGGATGAAGTGAGAAGCTGGAGGTGATAGGTGGTAAAGGTAAAGGGCTAGAGAAGGAGGAATTGGACAGGAGTATGGACCCTGGGAGAAAGGGAAGGAGGAGAGGCATGACTTTCTGTATCCTGTCCACTTGTGTTGCCACTGTCGGAGCCTGTGATTTGCAGTTTGGAGATTGTTTGGGTGTCCCAGTGCTCTGCAGTCTCCGGGAGGTACAGGCAGTGCAAATGAACCTTGTGGTGAGAAGACTGCGGTTGCAGCGGGGGAGGGCGTGAGGCAATGTTCGACTTCATTTTGCCGATTAAAGTGACAAGGGAGATTGAAACAACAAGGCAAATGAGGAAGGTGAAAAGTGACTTTTGATCACTGGTGGGATTGCTCTGTTGATGGAGAGGGGAGACTGCCTTTTGATCGCTGGTGGGATTTCTCTGTTACCGGAGAGGGGAAAGGCAGTTGCTGTGACCAGATATTGTTATCCATGTTTTCTGCGTTTTGGATATGGACTTGTACGATGGGCTTTTTTCAGTTTTATAGAATTATATATTCTGTGTTTTTCGCTGATCTTTCTCCTTTTTTTTTGTTTGTGTGTGTGTGTGGGGGGGGGAATTGGGGGGGGCAATGTGCCTGTTTCATTTTTTGTTTGTTTTTGTGCAGGGAGGGGGGATTTGGAGGTTGATGACCGTTCTCTTCTTTCTCAGTTTCGTGGCTATCTTGAGAAGAAGAATTTCAGAGTTGAATACTTTGCTAATGAATGAACCTTCGAACCTTGCGCCGCAAAGTCTCTCTGTCCACCAATGCTCCCTTCTCCACTCCGCCTGACCATCTGGAATCTGACCTCTCAAAGTGCATTACTTCACACCTTGTCGGGATTAAATTCCATCAGTCTCCGCTCCACCCGATTTTTCCAGCTGAACTCTGACCCGCTGTATCTTTAAACAACCTTCCTCATTATCTACAACAATCAGTTTTTGCGTCACTTGCCAAATTTACATTCTCAGAGTCATAAGCACATACATGTTCATACAGAAACAGCCCTTTAACCCAGCTAGTCCACACCGAACTGTTTCTCTGGCTGTCCTGTCGCACTTGCACCTGGGCTATATACCTCCGTACTCCTCCTATCTACATACTTATCCAGAGTAACACACTCAAAATGCTGGAGGAACTCAGCAGGACAGACAGACAGCATCTATGGAAATGAATAAACAGTCGATACTTCAGGACTGGAAAGGAAGGGGGAGGATGCCAGAATAAAAGGTGGGGGGAGGGGAGGGGAGGGTGATAAGTGATACTTAGAAGGTGATAAGTGAAGCCAGGCGGGAGGGAAAGGGACTGGAGAGGAAAGAATCTGATGGGATACGAGACAGGAGAAAGGGAAGGAGGAAGGAGGTGATAGGCAGGTGAGAAGTGGTAAGAGGCCAGAGTGAGGAACAGAAGAAGAAGCAAGGGGGCGGGTAAAACTTTTTAATCAGAAGGAGAGATCGATGTTCATGCTATCAGGTTGGAAGCTACCCAGACGCAATGTAAGGTGTTGTTCCTCCACCATGAAGGTTGCCTCATTGTGGAACAAGATGAGGCCATGGACTGGCATGTTGGAATGGGAATGAGAACTGGAATTAAAATCCCCTCAGTAATGTGCGTATCTACAGTTATTTTAGAAGCTGCAGATTAAACCTGCATCCACCTCTTCTGCTGGCAGCTCTTTCCAACTTGCATGACTCTCTGAGTGAAGAAGATCCCCTTCAGGTTCCCCTTTCACCCTAAACGTGGAGTTCAAGTCTCATCCAACTTCAGTGGAAAATGACTGCTCACATTTACCCTCTCTATACCCCTTCGCATACCTCTGTCAAACCTCCCCTCATTCCTCTGCGCTCCAGGGGATCGAATCCCGGCAACATCCTTGTAAATTTGCTCTGCACCCTTTCAATCTTATTGATATCTTTCCTGCATGTAGGTGACCAGAACTGCACACAATACTGCAAATGCAGTTGGACCAACATCAGGGTTAGGGTTAGTAACTGTGGGCATGCCACGTAGGCACTGGAAGCCAAGGGATTCCCAAAAGGTTCACTTGCAGGTTGAGTCGGTGGTAAGGAAGTTAAGTGCAATGTTAGCATTCATTTTGAGAGGAGTTGACTATAAGAGCAAAGATGTAATGCTGAGGCAGGCCACACTTGGAGCTTTGTGGGCAGTTTTGGGGCCTTATCTAATAAGAGATGTGCTGGCATTGGAGAGGTTCCAGAGGAGCTTCATGAGAATTATTCCAGGAATGAAAGGGTTAATGAATGGGGAGTGCTTGATGGCTCTGGGTCTGGAGTTTAGGTGAGTGGGGGCGGGGGGGGGATCTCATTGAAACCCATCAAATATTAAAAAGCTTAGAAAGAATGGATGCGGTGAAGGAGGAATCTAGGACCAGAGACCACGGCCTCAAAATAGAGGGATGTCCATTCAGAAAAGAGATGAGAAGGAATTTCTTTAGCCAGAGGATAGTGAACCTGTATAATTCACTGCCACGGATGACTGTGGAGACCAAGTCATTGGGTATATTTAAAGCGGAGGTTGATAGTCAGGACATCAAAGGTTACGAGGAGAAGGCAGGAGAACGGGGTTGGGAGGGATAATGAATCAGCCACAGTGGGATGGCAGAGTAGACTCAATGGGCCTTGGCTTAATTCTGCTCCTACGTCTTAAGGGATAAGGTGAAATATTTCAGGAGAATATGGAGTTGCTCACTTACTAACAGGTACACATTTACTCAGAGTGTGGAACAAGCTGCCAGCAGAAGTGGAGGATGTGGGTTTGACATTTAAGAGAAGGCTGGATGAGTACACGGATGGGAGGGGTACGGAGGAGGGAGTGGTCCAGGTGTGGGTTGTTGGGACAGCTCGGCGGTAGTGCTCTCCCACTCTCACACCTCCTACCTCCTCAACGTTCCCCGGTGAGTTGACTGCTGTTCCAGTTGATCCATATGGTGCGAGAGGGGATGTGGCCAGACACCCTTACTGCAGACAGTCATTAGAGACATATTTGTCCATCAATATTCTACACACATACACTTCAGCAGTACCTCATGGGGGCATCACTCCTCAGCCTCGGTTCTATCTACCGGAGGCACTGCCTCGCAAAGCAACATCCATTGTCAGGGTTCCCTGCACACAGCTGCCTGAGGTCCCACTCCACCAGGTTCAGGAACAGTACTTTCCCTTTAACCATCTGGGTTCTAGACCAACTGCAAAACTCTAATCATTACCTCAGTCAGTGACACAGAGACCACTTTGCACTTAAATGCAATGCTTTTTTTTTAAAAAAAAATTCTATTTGTATTTTCTTGTAACAATTGTGTATATTTTAGGTTTTTTCCCCCAGTGAATGTTGTATATCTGAAACTATGTGCCCATGATATTGCTGCAGACAAGTTTCTCATTACACCTGTGTGTATGTCGACTTGTGCATCTGACAATAAACTCACCATTGGCATTCATCAAACTGAGGGTTTGTTAAACAACTTGCATCATTTAATGCCTTTTGCTCCTTTATTACCTCCAGACCTGACAACTCCAATGTACTGCTGTCCCGAACCTCTCATTAGCATCTTTATCAACCTCACGCTGTTCCGGACTCTGGTGTCTAAGTTGTCAGTGGACACTCCATGTGACCACAAACCACCATAGTTCACAAACCTTATGGTGTCTCCTGGCTAACACGTGCCTGAAATGTGAAATTCTCCATCGTTCTTTTCAAAATTTCCAATCCCCACTTTTCCTCATCTCTATAACCTCCTCTGACCCACTTCCTCTTTTCCATGACCTCCTCTGACCCCTTTTCCCATCTCCATGACCTGCTCTGCCCCCTTTGCCCCATCTCCAGGACCTTTTCTGCCCCCTTCACCATCTCCAGGACCTCCTTCCCCATCCCCAGGACCTCCCTCTTCCCCTTCCCCCCATAACATTTCTCTAGCCTCTGTTACCTTTGCAACCATGCCCCAGTTCTGATGGCTCTCCTGCCTCGACTCCCTGCCATCTCTGAACCCCTTTCGGCCTCGACACCCCTCCGGTCCAACACTCCTTATATGTAACCCCTTTCTGGCTCCTATACCCCTTCCCAACTCTGTAACCTTTTCGGTCCACTACTCTGTGACCCCTTCCGGTCGCTGCACCCCTCACCGTCACTCTGACTCCTCCCTCCCCTGCACATCTGCCTGTTTCTATGGCCCTCTTGGCCCCTGCACCACCCCTGTCTCTGTGGCCCCTTACAGCACCTGCACCCCAACTTGTCTCTTGGCCCTGCACCCCGTCTCTGTGACCCCCTCTGGCTCTACAGTCCTTAGCATCTCTGTAATCTGAGACCTACAACTGTCCTGTTTCTGTGGCCCTTTCCGGCCCCCTGTACCCCTCCCCATCTCTATAAGCCATTCAGCACTTGCCACCCCCCACCCCTCCTTCTGTTCCCACCTCCAGCATCCTGATCTCCGACTCTTGGTGGTGCCTGTGACAATCTGTGACAGCTTTTAGGTTGAATGAAAGACACTCAGCCCATTGTACCTGTGTGTGCTCTCGGGAGGAGCCACCCATCACCTGCTCTTATCCTGCTGCCAATTTTCTAGGAATTCACCCAACTCTCATGTAAGTTTATTAACCAGTCTGCATCTGACATCCAATCAGGCATCACGTTCTGAGTCAAAATAAACTAGTAGGTGAAAAAGCTGCCCATCTCCGCTACGATTTTGTACGGATGTACCGTGGAGAGCATTCTGACTGGTTACATCTCGTCTGCTATGGAGGAGCCAACGCACAGGATCGGGTGAAAAGCTGGAGAGGGTTGTAGACACAACCAGGCTCTATCATAAGCATCTTGACTGTCTGCATCACTGCCTGGTATGGGAACGGTACCTCCCTCAATCGCAGGACTCCGCAGAGAGTGGTGCGGACAGCCCAGCGCATCTGTAGTTGTGAACTTCACATGATTCAGGACATTTACAAGGACAGGTGTGTAAAAAGGGCCCGTAGGATCATTGGGGACCCAAGCCATCCCAACGTCAATCTATTCCAGCTGCTACCATCCGGGAAGTGGTACCACAGCATAAAAGCCAGGACCAACAGGCTCCGGGACAGCTTCTTCCACCAGGCCATCAGACTGATTTGAGTGTACTCTATATTACATTGACTGTTCTATATTATAAATTACTATGATTGCACATTTAGATGGAGACGTAACATAAAGATTTTTACTCCTCATATATATGAAGGATGCAAGAAATAAGGACAATTCAAATTCAAACCCTCCCCACCATCGAGGACACCTTCAAGAGATGGTGGCTCAAGAAGGCAGCATCTGTCTCCAAGGACCCTCACCATCTGGGGCATGCCATCTTCTTGTTGGTACAGTCAGGGAGGAGGTACAGGAGCTTGAAGACCCACACTCAACAATTTAAGAACAGCTTCTTCTCCGCCATCAGATTGCTGAGCGGTACATGGACGGTCTTCGTTATTCTGCTTTATTTCTTCTTGCAGATTAAACTTCTGTCTTGCACTGTACTGCTGCTGCAAAACAAATTCTATAACATATACCAGTGAAGATAAACCTGGTTTTGATTATCTTGTCAGCACCCTCTCTATGTCATGCATGTCCTGTCCAAAATAGATTTCAACACGACCTTTCACTGTGCGGACATGTGTTATTATAAAAGTGTGAAGGGGCGGTTTGACAGTCAGCTTCTATTCAGTGGGTTGATAGGTCTGTTGCGGCTCTAGGACGATGCCCTAACCATTGAGACTGAAACAAAAACAACAGGAATTCTGCAGATGCTGGAAATTCAAGCAACATACATCAAAGTTGCTGGTGAACGCAGCAGGCCAGGCAGCATCTATAGGAAGAGGTGCAGTCGATGTTTCAGGCCGAGACCCTTCGTCAGGACTAACTGAAGGAAGAGTGAGTAAGGGATTTGAAAGCTGGAGGGGGAGGGGGAGATCCAAAATGATAGGAGAAGACAGGAGGGGGAGGGATAGAGCCGAGAGCTGGACAGGTGATTGGCAAAAGGGATACGAGAGGATCATGGGACAGGAGGTCCGGGAAGAAAGACAAGGGGGGGGGTGACCCAGAGGATGGGCAAGAGGTATATTCAGAGGGACAGAGGGAGAAAAAGGAGAGTGAGAGAAAGAATGTGTGCATAAAAATGAGTAACAGATGGGGTACGGGGGGGAGGTGGGGCCTAGCGGAAGTTAGAGAAGTCGATGTTCATGCCATCAGGTTGGAGGCTACCCAGACGGAATATAAGGTGTTGTTCCTCCAACCTGAGTGTGGCTTCATCTTTACAGTAGAGGAGGCCGTGGATAGACATGTCAGAATGGGAATGGGATGTGGAATTAAAATGTGTGGCCACTGGGAGATCCTGCTTTCTCTGGCGGACAGAGCGTAGATGTTCAGCAAAGCGGTCTCCCAGTCTGCGTCGGGTCTCACCAATATATAAAAGGCCACATCGGGAGCACCGGACACAGTACATCACCCCAGTCGGACTCACAGGTGAAGTGATGCCTCACCTGGAAGGACTGTTTGGGGCCCTGAATGGTGCTAAGGGAGGAAGTGTAAGGGCATGTGTAGCACTTGTTCCGCTTACACGGATAACATTGAGACTGAACTTTGCTCTCATACAGAATTGATAGGCTGGTGGATTCTCCACAAGAGGGCAGCAGATACGCAGAGTTCAGAGATGCGAGATTTCTGCAAATGCTGGAAATGTTAACGAGCCAGTGCGGGGTACCCCTGTGGTCATCCCCCTCAACATTACTTTGGATATTGTCGGGGGGTCCTAACAGAGGTAAATCACAGTGGTCGGGTCTCTGGCACTGTCTGCCTCTGTGACTCAGAGAAGGGGGGGGGAAGAGGCACGCTGTGGTGATAAGGGATTAGTTAAGGGATTAACTAACTGTGGTTAGTTAAGGAAACGAACAGGAGGTTCTGTGGGCGAGAACGAGATCCCTGGATGGTGTGTTGCTTTCCGGGTGCTAGGATCCGGGATATCTCGGATGGAGTCCTCATCATTCTTAAGTGGGAGAGTGAACAGCCAGAAGCCGTACTCCAAGTAGGTACCAATGACATGGGTAGGACGAGTGACGAGGTTCTGCATAGGAAGTTCAGTGAGTTAGGCGCTAAGTTAAACGGCAGGACCTCCACGGTTGTGATTTCAGGATTGCTACCCGTGCCACCTGCTAGTGTGGCCAGGACTAGGAAGATTGCACGGTTTAATACATAGCTAAGGAGTTGGTGCAGGAGGGAGGGCATTCAATTTTTGGATCGTTGCACTCTCTTCCAGGGAAGATTGGACCTGTACAGAACGGACAGTTTGCATCTGAACTGGGGGGGGGGGGGGGGGAGAATTAATATCATAGTGAGAAGGTTTCTGGACTAGTTCCTGAGGATTGCAGGGTGGCTAATGTAACCCCACTTTTTAAAAAAGGAGGGAGAGAAAAACCGGGGAATTATAGACCGGTTAGCCTAACGTCGGTAGTGGGGAAACTGCTGGAGTCAGTTATCAAGGATGTGATAACAGCACATTTGGTAAGCGGTGAAATCATCGGACAAAGTCAGCATGGATTTGTGATAGGAAAATCATGTCTGACGAATCTCATAGAATTTTTTGAGGATGTAACTAGTAGAGTGGATAGGGGAGAACCAGTGGATGTGGTATATTTGGATTTTCAAAAGACTTTTGACAAGGTCCCACACAGGAGATTAGTGTGCAAACTTAAAACACACGGTATTGGGGGTAAGATATTGATGTGGATAGAGAATTGGTTAGCAGACAGGAAGCAAAGAGTGGGAATAAACGGGACCTTTTCAGAATGGCAGGCGGTGACTAGTGGGGTACCGCAAGGCTCAGTGCTGGGACCCCAGTTGTTTACAATATATATTAATGACTTGGATGAGGGAATTAAATGCAGCATCTCCAAGTTTGTGGATGACACGAAGCTGGGTGGCAGTGTTAGCTGTGAGGAGGATGCTAAGAGGATGCAGAGTGACTTGGATAGGTTGGGTGAGTGGGCAAATTCATGGCAGATGCAATTTAATGTGGATAAATGTGAAGTTATCCACTTTGGTGGCAAAAATAGGAAAACAGATTATTATCTGAATGGTGGCCGATTAGGAAAAGGGGAGGTGCAACGAGACCTGGGTGTCATTATACACCAGTCATTGAAAGTGGGCATGCAGGTACAGCAGGCGGTGAAAAAGGCGAATGGTATGCTGGCATTTATAGCGAGAGGATTCGAGTACAGGAGCAGGGAGGTACTACTGCAGTTGTACAAGGCCTTGGTGAGACCACACCTGGAGTATCGTGTGCAGTTTTGGTCCCCTAATCTGAGGAAAGACATCCTTGCCATAGAGGGAGTACAAAGAGGGTTCACCAGATTGATTCCTGGGATGGCAGGACTTTCATATGAAGAAAGACTGGATTAACTGGGCTTGTATTTGTTGGAATTTAAAAGATTGAGGGGGGATCTGACTGAAACGTATAAAATCCTAAAGGGATTGGACAGGCTAGATGCAGGAAGATTGTTCCCGATGTTGGGGAAGTCCAGAACAAGGGGTCACAGTTTGAGGATAAAGGGGAAGCCTTTTAGGACCAAGATTAGGAAAAACTTCTTCACACAGAGAGTGGTGAATCTGTGGAATTCTCTGCCACAGGAAACAGTTGAGGCCGGTTCATTGGCTATATTTAAGAGGGAGTTAGATATGGCCCTTGTGGCTACAGGGATCAGGGGGTATGGAGGGAAGGCTGGTGCAGGGTTCTGAGTTGGATGATCAGCCATGATCATAATAAATGGCGGTGCAGGCTCGAAGGGCCGAATGGCCTACTCCTGTACCTATTTTCTATGTTTCTATGTTTGTTAATGCTGCACGATGGGGTTTAAACTAGAGTTACAGGGGGATGGGAACCAGAGTGCCAAAACAGTTAGTGTGGAGGCAGATGTTGATAAAACCTCAGACAAGGTTAGGAATCAAAATTTTGAGCATGGTGCGACTGGTGTCCTGAGCTGCATAAGTTTAAATGCAAGCAGTATCGTGGGAAAGGCATATAATGGTGCTGAAGATGAGGTAGCTGGTTTTCAAATAGAGGCAATGTGAAGTGAAGAGAGGCTGTGATAGGGCAAAATTGCAGTCAACAGGATGAGTTGCAATGTAAAAGGCAAACAAAATTGAAAAGGGTGAATACCGGACTGTTGTATCCGACTACGCGCTGTATACAGAATAGATGAACTTACAGCACAGCTACAGACTGGCAGGTATGATATTGTAGACAGCTCCGAGTCATGGCTAAGTTATATCTGGGAGCTTAATGTTCAAGAACACACATTGTATCGAAAGGATGGGCAGGAAGGCAGAGGGGGGCAGCTTTGCTCCGTTGGTAAAAAATGAAACCAAATCATTAGAATGAGGTGACATAGGGGTTGGAAGGTGTTGAATCACAGGGATAGAGCTATGGAACCGCAAGGGTAAAAAGACCCTGATAGGAGTTGTTTATAGACCCACAAACAGTTGTAAGGATATGGCCTGAAAACTACAACGGGAGATAGAAAATGCATGCCAAAAAGGCAATGTTTCAATGGTCATGGGGGACTTCAATATGCAGGTAGATTGGGAAAAAACAGGTTGGTGCAGGATTCCAGGAGGGGGAATTTCTAGGGTGGCTACGAGATGGCTTTTTAGAGCAGCTTGTCATCGTGCCCACTAGGGGATCCGCTATCCTGGACTGGGTGTTGTGCAATGAACCAGGATTGATTAGAGAGCTTAGGGTAAAAGAACCCTTAAGGGATTTTCAAAACTTGCAGAGAGATTTAGGACAGTTAGAAGAGTGGGCTGAAAGATGGCAGATGGAGTTTAATGCTGAAAAATGAGAGGTGCTACAATTTTGTAGAACTAATCAAAATAGGACATACATGGTAATTGGTAGGGCATTAAAGAATGCTTTAGAACAGAGGGATCTAGGAATAATGGTACATAGTTCCCTGAAGATGGAATCTCATGTGGATAAGGTGGTGAAGAAAGCTTTTGGTTTGCTGGCCTTTATTAATCAGAGTATTGAGTATAGGAGTTGGGATGTAATGTTGAATTTGTATAAGGCATTGGTAAGGCCAAATTTGGAGTATTGTGTACAGTTCTGGTCACCGAGTTATAGGAAAGATGTCAATAAAATTGAGAGAGTACAGAGGAGGTTTACTAAAATGTTGCCTGGGCTTCATCTCCTAAGTTACAGAGAAAGGTTGAACAAGTTAGGTCTTTATTCTTTGGACCATAGAAGGTTGAGAGGGGACTTGATAGAGGTGTTTAAAATTATGAGGGGGATTGATAGAGTTGACGTGGTTAGATTTTTTCCATTGAGAGTGGGGAAGATTCAGACAAGAGGAGATGGGTTGAGAATTAGAGGACAAAAGTTTAGGGGTAACATGAGGGGGAACTTCTTTACTCAGAGAGTGGTAGCTGTGTGGAATGAGCTTCCAGCAGAAGTGGTTGAGACAGGTTCTATGTTGTCATTTAAAGTTAAGTTGGATAGATATATGGACAGGAAAGCAATGGAGGGTTATGGATCAAGTGCAGGTTGGTGGGACTAGGTGAGAGTAGGAGTTCGGCACGGACTAGAAGGGCCGAGATGGCCTGTTATATGGTTATATGGAAAGTGATCATTATGTGTTGGGACCGATTCTTTTTACATTATATGTCAATCATTTGGATGATGGCATTCATAGCTTAGTTGCAAAGTTTCCAGACAATACGAAGATAGGTGGAGGGGCAGGTAGTTTTGAACAAGTACAGAGACTACAGGAGTACTTCAACAGATTTGGAGAATTAGCAAAGATTCATGAAGAAGAAATGAAAGGGTTGACTATTTTCTAAATGGAGAGAAAATACAAAAAAACTGAGGTGGAAAGGGACTTGGGAGTCCTTGTGCAGGATTCCCTAAAAATTAATTTGCGGGTTGAGTCAGTGGTGAAAAAGGCAAATGTAGTGTTAGCATTCATTTCTAAATGACTAGAATACAAAAGCAAGGATGTAATGTTGAAAGCAACACACTTCAAAGTTGCTGGTGAACGCAGCAGGCCAGGCAGCATCTCTAGGAAGAGGTACAGTCAACATTTCGGGCTGAGACCCTTCATCAGGACTAACTGAAAGAAGAGCTAGTAGGAGATATGAAAGTGGGAGGTGGAGAGGGGAGAAACTTTATAAGCACTGGTGAGGTCCCGCTAGGAGTATTGTGAACAGTTTTGGGTCCCTTATCTTAGAAAGGATGTGCTGAAACTGGAGAGGATTCAAAGGAGATTAACGAAAATGACTCCAGGATTGAATGACTTGTCATATTAAGAGTGTTTGTATTCACTAGAATTCAGTGGTGAAGTTGTGCAATTCTTCACCACAGGTGACTATGAAGGCCAAGTCTTTATGAGGTCACCCCTCGTTTAAGGCAGAGGTTGATAGATTCTTGATGGTCAGGGCATGAAGGGATATGGGGAGAAAGTAGGAGATTGGGGCTGAGAGGAAAATTAAATCAGCCATGATGAAATGGTGGAGGAGACTCAATGAGCCAAATGGCCCAATTCTGCTCCTACATCTTAAAAACTCAGCAGATCAGGTAGCATCTATAGAGAGGAATAAACAGTCGACATTTTAGGCTGAGACCCTTCATCAGGACTGGAACAGAGATTAAGGGAGCTAGGGCTTTACTCTTTGGAGAGGAGGAGGATGAGAGGAGACATGATAGAGGTGCACAAGATATTAAGAGGAATAGATAGAGTGGATAGCCAGCGCCTCTCCCCCAGGGCACCACTGCTCAATACGAGAGGACATAGCTTTAAGGTAAGGGGTGGGAGGTTCAAGGAAGAAGAAGGTTAGAGGAAGGTTTTTCACTCAGAGAGTGGTTGGTGCGTGGAATGCACTGCCTGAGTCAGTGGTGGAGGCAGATACACTAGTGAAATTTAAGAGGCTACTAGACAGGTATATGGAGGAATTTAAGGTGGAGGGTTATATGGGAGGCAGGGTTTGAGGGTCAGCACAACATTGTGGGTCGAAGGGCCTGTAATGTGCTGTACTGTTCTATGTTCTAAAATGCTGGAGGAACTCAGCAGGTCAGGCACCGTCTGTGAAGAGAAAACAGGCACTCAATGTTTCTGTGCAAGTCCCTTTATCAGGACTAAAAGGAGAGATTGCTGGTATAGAAAGGTGGGGGGTGTGGGGTAGAAAGGGCTGATGGGTCATGGGTGGATTCAGGTAATAGGGGTAAATGCAGGTGAGGGAGAGTGGGGTGGACAGTTTTTTCACACTTCAGAGCCTCCCAGCACAAACCTCCAAGAGTTTCTCCAGCATTTTGTGTGTGTTGCTCTGGATTTCACGCATCTGCAGAATCTCTTGTGTTTACATTCCTCCAAAGCCATGGGCACTTAGTACTGTAACACCTTCTTTCATGTCTTTTAGCACGTTCCAATGCACTTCACTGAATTTAAGTGTGTCACTGTAGGGAGACCAGTTGTATGTTTGTGTACTGCAAGCTCTCACACGCAGCAAAGACCAACAGCTCTTCCGGTGAGTGAAAATCAACAGCAGCTTGTCCTGGTCCAATGACGTGGATGTCATGGCCAAGAAACCTCACCGAACTCTCTACTTCCTCAGGGGCAAGAAATTTCGCGTGATCCTGCCAATTCTTATCATTGCACCATAGAAAGCATTCTGTCTGGATTGCATCACAGCTTGGTACAGCAACTGCTTTGCCCGTGGCCACAAGGAACTGCAGAGAGCTGTGGATACAACTCAGCACATCACAGGAACCAGCCCCCTCCCTACAGACTCTGTCTCTTCTTCTCACTGCCTCGGTAAAGCAGCCAACAAAATCAAAGACCCTAACCACCACAGATATTCTCTCTTCTCCCCTCTCCCATTGGGCAGGAGATACAAAGGCCTGAAAGCAAGTTCTACTAAGTTCAAACTTCTGTCTCACTGTGAGAAGACTATTAAATGGTTCCCTAATACTTAAAGATGGACTCTTGCCCTCACAATCTACCTCATTATGATCTTGCACTTTATCGTTTACCTGCACTGCACTTTTTTTGGAAGCTTTTATACTTTCTTCTGCATTGTTACTGTTCTACCTCAATGCACTGTGTAATTTGGTCTGTATGAACAGTACAGAAGACAAGTTTTTCACTGTACACGTGACAATAATAAACCAATTCTGGTGCTTTTGCTGCCGAACCACAGACAAGAGGATATGCGAAGAGCAGAGAAGGGGAGCCATGAAACATGCACTGCACCCAGAGTGATCCAGTGTGGCAAGTATACACGGTACTGGTGAGGCCACACCTAGAGTACAGTCTGCATTCTCATCTCCTTACTCGAGGAGAGGCATACTAACTTTGGAGGTGGTGCAGAGGAGGTTCACCAGTTTGATTCCAGATATAGGTTGGGGGGGTGGGGAAGCCGATGAGAAGAGATTGAGTGACCTGGGACAACACTCTCTGGAATTCAGAATGAGAAGTGATCTTATAGAAACATGTACAATTATGAAAGGTGTAATTGATAGATGAGATAGGCGTGTCCAGGTGTCAGATAGCACCTCTGGTGAAGGGGCTTAACACGTCCATTCTGGGGCATCTCACTCTTCCTTGGTCCCCACCGGACACCCAGTCCTCACCTGTGGCTCCAAGTAGCTGTTTGCATACGACGGTGGCCAAACCCAGGTACACCGCTTCGACAGGTGGTTAAACCAGGTGAGAGTAGCCGGCAGTCCTCACACACCTGTCTGATAGGGACGTGTCTGTCCTAGCATGTGAAGTCGGCTCCGGCGGACTGGGTGGATGAGACCCACAGTGAGATCCAATGATGGGGAAGGTGGTTCTGAACGCTCCATGGAGAGCGAAGAGTCATGGTCATCCACGGCAGCCAATGAAAACCCCAGCTGTGATGACTATTCGTACCACTGGAACTGGACTTCTGAGGTCGAAGGATTGGAACTGCCCCAGTGCAACGGCCTTTCCACTCTCCCACACAGGTTTCACCGTCACTGTCAGATACAGCAGACAACCAATCAGATAAGATAGAGGCAGAGAACTTGAGGTGGGCGAGACTAGAACTAGGGGACAAAACCTTGAGATTTGGGGTAATAGATTTAGGATGGAGATGAGGAGAGACTGCTTTTCCCAGAGAGCAGTGAATCTCTGGAATTCTCTGCCCAGGGAAGCAGTAGAGACTACTTCATTAAATATATTTAAGACACATTTAGATGGCAGGGGAATTAAGGATTATAAGGAAAGGGCAGGTAGATGGAACTCTGTCCACGGCCAGATCACGACATTATTGAATAGTGGAGCAGGCTCGACAGGCTAGGTGGCTGACTCCTGATCCTGTTTCCCTGACTGTGGGAGGGAAAGAGAACCTTCCAATTTTCACAGGTAATACAGATTCTGCAGATGATGGAAATTTGCATTAACACACACAAAACATTGGAGGAACTCTAAGGGTCAGAACGTAAGACATAGGAGCAGAATTAGGCCATTCGGCCCATCAAATTCCTCTGCCATCCCATCACGGCTGATTTATTACCCTCTTAACCCCATTCTCTTGCCTTCTCCCCGTAACTTTTGACGCCCTTACTAATCAAGAACTCCACTTTAAATATACCCAATGAATTTGTCTCCATAGCTGTCTGTGGCAATGAACTCCACAGATAAAACAGCATCTATGAAAGAAAGCCAACAGTCGATATTTTGGCCTGAGACCCTTCGTTAAGACTCACAACCGCTTCTGTGATACGGAATTAAAAGTCCAACTCGATTCGATTTCACTGGAGGTGTTTTAATGAGTCACAAGACAACATATACAAAACATGATGGGGCCAAAATAAAGAGTTGGGAGGGGCAGTGTGTGTGTGGAATGGGTAAACAAAGAAAACGGCGGACAGAGAAAACTGTTATTACGACAGCAGCGAAACCTGTACAGCAATAAAATCTGTGCAGCTGTGGAGAAGGAGCACTGGACACAGCAAAAATGCTGCTTTAAATCCCATCTTCACATTGTCTGCTCATCTTGAGAGAATTTAGTATCAGATTTACAACAGAAAACTAAATTTCAAATCGTGCATTGCTTATATATATATATATGTATATGTATATATAAAAGAGCAATTTAAATACAGTTTTATAATATGTACAACACTCCCTCTCATGTCTCCTTCACTTAAGTAAACAGACAAATCTACAAGCCAATCTTTAATGGCTGGCTCTTTACTCTCATCTGTGTAACTGGGTGGTGGTAGTGGTAGTGGTGGCAGAGAGCACTTTTCCTGACCACAGACTCACCTCCCCTCCCTCCGCACTGTCCCATCACACACTCCTGGGGTCAGACACAGAGTGAAGCTCCCTCCACACCATCCCATCACTCTCATGGAACAGAGAACTCTCCCTATACTGTCCCAAAGACACCCAGAACAAATTACATCACTCCTGTTTGAAATACACCTAGAAAATAGTCCTTCCTTGCGTAAGTGGGAGGGAGAATGTGCAAATCAAAGGGACAGTATATCCATTCTCTGCTGATGTTAATTTATGGGAAGAAGTTGATCCGGGACCAGGGGAGAACTTGCTACCGGCAGTTTGCACCTTACATGTAATTCCTCAACACCATTCACAAATATGGCAAACAAACAGCCTGACCAGCGAGATCCAATCCATTCTAAAGACAAAATTCCCACGCCCTAACTCTGCAATCGGAGCAGATGGAAGGGTTAACTTGCATCTTGGTTGTGACTTTACCCACTTTGGCAGATTACACTCGAGCCCAATTCTCAACGCATAGAGGCAAGGGGGTTACATCACAACACTATCTGCTTCCCTTTACCAGGTTGAGTGGTGGTGGGGAATGAAGCCTCACAAAACTACAATGTCCTGAAAAGATTGTGTGCATGCTTGTCAACAGTTGACATATGGACACGCTTTAGACAGCGTGTGTACGATCTGCCATGCATGTAAATATGTACTGTGGATCGGTGTCAACTTGTGTCTCCAAGCCTTGTCTCGTCACAGTGTGAGTATGTGCCAGTCACCGTGTACATGGACTGCACGTCTCGATGCATGTGTCCACTGTCATGTATGTACAGAGCTTGGTGAACATGTACAAGAGCCATGTATGATTCGTGACTGATGTTAAACAGATTGTGAGTGTTTATCAAACACTGGCTGTGCCTGTGTTTACCCCTCTTGATGCTGGGACATGACAGGCAGGACCTATGGCAAGCTACTGAAGAGTGATGTGCGGAGGCGAGTGATGAGGGTTTTACAGACGATTGGCAGAGGCGAGTGATGAGAGTTTGGGTATTTCTATCAGCGGTAAACAGGATCGGCCATTAACAGACGATCAACAGAATGTCAACAAAAGCAGAGAGTGGTTTGATTTCACGGAGCTCGTTTTAACTGGGCCATATTTGGGGCCAGGCTGAACAAAAATAGTCATGGAACCCCTCACTTTTCTGCAGGAAGCAACTGCTCCTCCAGTTACTGTTTGTCCAAGGAGGGAGGTGACTGACTGGGAGAGGAGGAAGAATGGGAGAGAAAGGACCTATGATTTACCTCATTATTCCAATGAAGAGAACAAAAAATAACAAACACGGCACACTGCCCTGAGGCTGGTAGCATTCCCCTGCAGCAGAAGAAGAGAGATGGGTAAATCTTGTCTCCCTATTATCTGCCCTCCCCAAAAGAAAGGGTGTATTGCATTGTGTGGACAGGGAGGGGGAACGTGAGAACAGAAATAAATTATATGATTCACTCTAACCCATCCCAATTTAGTGAGACACTAAGTCCATTGTGACTTAACCTTCATGAGAACCTCAAACCCTTCTTGGAAGATTTCCACCTCTTGACGGACTCAGAATTGATCCACTCCTATCCCGCCTCATAAGGGTCTCTACCTCAGAGATCCTCATCCTCATCACAGCAAGCAAGGAAACTGCTCTGCCATGGGAGGGAAGATGGGATGTGGAAAGGTTCTAACTGGAGGACAGTGTCAGTAACTGAACTGTAGTTGGGGTGGTAGGAAGAAAAGTGGGGTGGAAACTCAGAAACAGCTGATCAAGACCATCAGCCGGTTAATTTCTCTGCCCTTTACCCTTGAAATGTCAAGCCTAACCAAAACCTAATCTACAGACAGACAAGGCCATCAAAGGTGAACCAACTCCCAGGATGACAGTCAGCAGAGGACATACCTAACATCATGTTTTCTCACTGAACCAAGTCGAGGGCATGGGTTTTATAGCAGAAGGCCGTCAACACCGCTCCAGTTCCACCACGGACACGGGTAAATAGAACAGAACCAGTTACTGTGCGTGAACACCAAAATCACAGCTGCAGAGGGAGCAAACCTCGTTGAATGAAGGCGTAAAAACTGAAAGGGAAATACACTCCCAAGCCAGTACCTCTGAATGGACTTGTATCTCTCCATCAAAGAAGAAAGACCTGCATTTCAATACTAATCTTTCATGATGCCCGAAAGTGCTTCACAGCCAACCGAATAGTCACAGTTGTTATAACAGTACAAAATGGACAAACATAACAAGGAAATTCCTACACACCTGACTTTGCAAATGTCCGGTTTACCAATGAGGAAGGAAAAACTAAGTTAAAAAAAATCACTGACTCACGCAAATACAGATATAAACAAAAAAAAACACTTGGGGAGAAGGGGATAAAGTCTAAGCTGTGTCACGATGTTTGCTTTGAGGTGTGGAAAGGAGACTGTGCTTGGTTAGAATCAGCACGAGGTGAGGAAAGGAGGTGGTGAGGGTTTTGTTGTCTGAAAAGTTGGTCTGTGGTGACACACATCTCCATGCTGGAGGGTCAATGAGTTAATTTGTTTCTCATCAGGAGTGGTGCTTTCTTGGAGTAGTGGCGGGTGACCATGCGTGGTAAAGGACCCTTTTGGGGATCTGAATCAAGGTTTCCCACTGTCCCAAAACACTGCAGCCAAATCAAATATCCGTTTTGAAATGCTAGAAAAGGTGCAGCCAATTTGTGCAGAGCAAGGTCCCAAACTTTGGTAATGACCTGGACAGATTAGACCATGTTTAGCTATATATTATATATATATTATCCAGAATATAGATATAATATATAAATAAACATGGTTGAGGAATGAACATTCTGCAGAAACACCAGGATAGGATGTTGGCCGCCAAGAACTCTCCTCGCCCTCTTCTGGAAGTTGCAGCAGGATTTTCTGCTCTCCCTTCCTTGTTCGGGTCAGCCCTAGATTTGATACAAAAGGCTTTCTTCAAAACGTAGGAGGCTTCCCAACACAAAGGTGGGTGGCAGGGAAGGGGTATTGGGTGCTCGGAATGGATCCTTTCATCGAGGAGGTGAGGTTGAGCAAAATTAGGACACAATCCAATTCTCTCCGGCACTGGGAATTAGGAGGTGGGAATGAAGTCCAGGCTAAGGTATTTGACACTCCTGAATCCCACAGAGAAACAGCATCTAAATGTCCTTGGATACTGATGCTTCCCTTGACAACCTGTGTTGGGGTTTGGAGTCCTCAGGTGTGGAAGCAGCAAACTTGCTCTCGATCGAGAGATTGCAGTCTCTCTCTCCATCCCCATCCCTCCTCCTTGCCCTGGAGGTGAGTGGGTGGGGGCTAAAGGGATCACATGATTCCATTGGTGAGGTACTGGAAGCCATCATAGAGTTTCGTGGTCAGCGATCGCATGCTGCCATCTACCATCTGCTCAATCAGTCCCTGAAGCTGCTCCTCAGTCAAGTTCATGTGGAAACGCTCCTTGAGATGCCGAATTGTTCCCGAACCGTGGAAACATGGGAGCTGGGAGCCTGCAGGAGTGAAATAAAAGCATACCATTATAAGGACTGGGAAGGTAAAGACCCTCACAGAGACACCCTTTCTTTTATGCTGCTGATCGGATGTGGTTTCAAAGAGTTGTGACCTACAGAGTGAGTGCTGGGACTGGGTTTTGACAACATGCACGAGCAAGACAGGCCAAATGGCCTCCTTTTGTGTACCTTTACAGTTCCTGACACAGGTAGGCGGAGTGATAAAGGAGACATGTGGCACACTTGGGGCATCACGCTACAGATGCAGGTGAGACTGCAGATGGATTACTGACTGCAGCCTGTTCAATACAACCATACAACAAAGGAGCAGTTTAGGCCACTTCGTCCAATAAATCTGCTCTGCCATTCCATCATGGCTGATTTATTTTTCTCTCAACCTCATTCTCCAGTCTTCTCCCTGCAACTTTTTTTTTGGCGTATGCCTGTATGTGTGCGAGTCTGTGCGTGTGTGTCTGTGCATGCCCGTGTGTGCGTCCGTGATGATGTCTTTTTCATGGCTTTTACAAGGCGCAGAGCGAGAGAGAAACTGTGTGGAGCATGTCCTCACACAGACATTTTCACAGTATTTTCCCTTTGTTTCACGAGGTCGAGTTGCCGTCTCGACACTCAACCCGGCACGGATGGAAAGCGTACTTGGGGGCGGACCTGACCAGTTTCAAACCCGGGAACCTCCGCTCCTGGGTCCGGCGCCGATGTCGTTACACCACCTGCCAGCCCCCTCTCTGCAACTTTTAACGTCCTAACTAATCAAGAACCTATCAAACAACACACATCAAAGTTGCTGGTGAATGCAGCAGGCCAGGCAGCATCTGTAGGAAGAGGTGCAGTCGACGTTTCAGGCCGAGACCCTTCGTCAGGACTAACCGAAGGAAGAGTGAGTAAGGGATTTGAAAGTTGGAGGGGGAGGGGGAGATCCAAAAAACTCTCTTTAACTATACTCAATGATTTAGCCTCCACAGCCAGATCTGGCAAAGAATTCCACAGATTCACCATCTTCAGGCTAAAGAAATTCCTCTTCATCCCTGATGAAATGTTACCGCTCGTGGGTGTGTTCCTATGAGTGTGGGTCATTAGACATTCGCAGAATTAGACCATCTGGCCCAACAAGACTCTCCACCATTCAATGATGACTGATTTATTTTCCCTCTCAACCCCATTCTCCTGTTTTTTCCCTGTATCTTCTGACATCCTCAGTAATCAAGAACCTATCAATATCTTTTTTTAAATCAGGGTCGCCATGTTAGCGTAGTAGATTGCATGACGCTGTTACAGCTCAGGTATCAGAGTTTAGATTTCAATTCTGGTGTCTGTAAGGAATTTGTATGTTCTCGCCATAACTGCGTGGGTTTCCTCCAGGTGCTCCAGTTTCCGCCCACAGTCCAAAGATGTGCTGATTAGTAGGTTAATTAGTTATTGTAAACTGTCCTGCTAGGGCTAATATAGATGGGTTGCTGGGCAGCATGGCTTATAACCATATAACAACAATTACAGCACGGAAACAGGCCATCTCGGCCCTTCTAGTCCGTGCCGAACTCTTACTCTCACCTAGTCCCACCGATCTGCACTCAGCCCATAACCCTCCATTCCTTTCCTGTCTATATAGCTATCAAATAGCTATATGTGCAGGATATATCAAATCCTTATAGCTTATTGAACTGGAAGGGCCTGTATCTCTAAATAAAATAAAAATATTTGGACGCCCTACTGTTAGTCACACGTCATCAAACTGGAGAGGGTGAAGGAAAGATTCAGAAGGATATTTCCAGGACTGGAGGGCTTGAGTTAGGGCCCAGGACTAGATAGCCCAGGACTGTTTTCCCTGGAGCGAAAGAGACCTGATAGAGGTTTATAAGATCATGGGGGAGCTTTGCTAAAGTAAAAAGGAGAGTGGAGTGAAAAGCTAAGAGGGGATTTCATTTAAAGTAAGAGAAGAACAATTTAAATGATATCTGAGGGGTAACCTCTTCACACAGACAGTGAGTATGTGGAACAAGCTGCTAGAGAAAGTAGTGTAGGCAAATACAATGACAATGTTTGGACAGATATATGAAGAGTTGAGGGACATGGGCCAAATGCAGGAAAATATGTATAGGTACTGATTTATTATTGTTTCATGTAGCAGGACAGAGTGAAATGTTTACTTGCGTTCTGTTCAGATTCAGATTCATTTATTTATTACATGTACATTGAAACCCACAGTGAAATGTGTCGTTTGTGTGAACAACCAACACAACCTCATACACTTCACCTTGAGATGAGGTAGAACAAGGTAAAACCATAACAATACAAAAGAAAGTGGAACAGCTACAGAGAAAAGGATTTGATGCTATTGTCAGTGTTTTTTTCTGAGGCGGGGATTGGGGATTTGATGCTATTGTCACTTTTTTTCTGAGGAGGAGGGATTTGGGGATTTGATGCTATCGTCACTGTTTTTTTCTGAGGAAGGGATTGGGGATTTAATGTTATTGTTACTGTTTTTTCTCTGCGAGGGAGGGTTTTTCCCCCAAGGTTTGCAAGATTTGTTTCTCTCATTTTTTTCGTGCTGGGAGTGGGGGGAGTTGATGTCTTTCCTTCCAACATCCAAGGTTGGCTAGCTGGAGAAGACGAATATCAGAGTTGTATTGTAACTACATATTTCAACAATAAAATGAACCCTTGAAGGTACATTTCTAGTAAACAATAAAGTGCAAGAATAAACCAACGTCTTAGGACTACAGCATCAGTTCTCAATTGCTATGAAGGCCAGGGTTAAATCAGGGATTGCTGGGCCAGGAGGGTCTATTCCATGCTGTATCTCAATAAACCCAGCTTGACCACTTCCTCTGACAGCTCATTCCAGGTCCTCACTAAAGAAGCTACCTCTCAGGCCTCTTTTAAATCTCTCCCCTTGAACCTTGGGTCTGTGCTCTTCAGTTTTGGACCCCCTAACCCAGCTACCTATAGCTATTCATCTTACACCCCTTATGATATTATAATCTTCTATGAACTGAAGTCACCCCTCATTCTCACACTCGTAGGAGTAAAGATCCAGCAAAGGGCCTGTTTCTGTTCTGTATGACCCTTTGCCACAGACAGCTGCCCCCAGCACAACCTTAGGTCTGGAAACACAAGAGATTCTGCAGATGCTGGAAATCCAGTGTAACACACACAAAATGTGGAGGAACTCAGCAGGTCAGGCAGCATCTGTTCGAGTGGAATAAACAGCTGCCGTTTTGGGCCAAGATCCTTCATCAGAACCAGAAAAGGAGGAGGGAGAAGTGAGAATACGAAGGTGGGGGAGGGGAAGGAGAACTAATTAGAAGGTGGTAGGTGAAGACAGGTGAGTCGGAAAGGTAAGGGGCTGGAGAAGAAGGAATCTGAGAGGAGAGTGGACCATAGGAGAAAGGAAGAGGTTATAGGCACATGAGGAGAAGAGGTATGAGGCCAAACTGGGGAACAGAAGAAGAGGAAAATTCTTTTTAGCCGGAAGGAGTAGCCATCACATTGGAGGCTACCCAGACGGAATATGAGGTGTTTCTCCCCCACCCTGAGAATGGCATCAATGTGGAAAAAGAGGAGGCCATGGACTGACATGTTGGAATGGCAACAGGGATAGGAATTAAAATACTTGACCACTGGGAAATTCTGCTTTTGACAAATGGAGTGGAGGTGCTTGACAAAGTATCTTAGGTCTGTGTTGGTTGTTGAAGCAAATGGCACATTTCTCTGTGTGTTTCAATGCACATGTGACAAATAAAGCTCATCTTTAATCTTTCAAAGATTGGATGATCTACATCAGGGGTCCCCAACCTTTTTGGCACTGCGCACCGGATTAATATTGACAATATTCTTGCGGACCGGCCGACTGGGGGGGTGGGGGGTGTTCAAGTAGGGTTAAACTCACCTCAACATGTATTTTACAGTTAGGGTTGCCAACTTTCTCACTCCCAAATAAGGGACAAAAGTAGCAGTCAAATCCTGACGAAGGGACCCGGCCCGAAACGTCGACTGTACCTATAGATGCTGCCTGGCCTGCTGCGTTCAGCGGCATTTTTTGTTAACGGGTGTGTGTTAACGGGACACTTGTGTTTACCCTGAGAAAGACTACCATGACCATGAAGCCTTGCGCAGGGCACCTGTGTGCGTACATGTGTGACGTGCGCATGCGCATATGTGCCAATTTTTTTACCCACTAATCGGTTTTGGCTTAATCTTCCCGACTACACTGTACATACATTATTTCTACTTTATATAGGCTGTGTATTTATCATATCATTAATGTTTTTACTATATGTTAGAGTTATTTTAGGTTTTATGTGTTATTTGGTATGATTTGGTAGGTTATTTTTTGGGTCTGGGAATGCTCAAAAATTTTTCCCATATAAATTAATGGTAATTGCTTCTTCACTTTACGCCATTTCGGCATGAAAGGTTTCATAGGAATGCTCTACCCTAGCGGGGGAAATACGGGACAAGGGCAGTCCCGACAAATATGGGACAGTTGGCAACCCTATGTTCAAGTTCAACAGTGCGTGACAGGGAATGAAGAAAGGTGCAGCTGACTCATATCGTTTCCTCACGGCCCGGTAGCACATACTTTGGTTGGGGACTGCTGATCTACATGGAGAATAAAATGGCTCTAACCAACAATATGCACGTTGTCCCACTCACCTTGTTGCATAATCTCCACGATTTGAGCCACTTTGTCCATGTGCTTCCTTGCTGCGATCAATCCCTGCAACATCAGCATCTTGTAGTAGTTGAACATGTCCCCATCTGGGCCCCCCATGACCTGCAGACAGAAACCACCCCCTCAGTTAGTCAAACACTGTCTGTCTCTCTGTATCTTGTTTTACGGTGGTTGGCATCCAGCTTAATGGTTCATTACCACCACCCTCTGCTCCGGAATGTGCACTAGACATACATTCTAAATCCCTTCACCCAATCGCGCGCGCGCACGCGCGCACACACACACACACACACACACATACACACACACACATACACACATATATATATATACAAACCTACACTTCACCCTCCCATCTTTGACCATCCTAGTATCCTATTCCTGTTTATTCGTCATATTCTATAAAAAACCCCTGTACCCCTTAAAAACGCTAAAAATACCCGGACTTGTGCTCTCTCACCTATGCCCAGCAACCCTTTTAATGTGAATTCCTGCATCCCCAACTCCCTTAATTTATTTCTCATCATCTCTCTCTGTATCCCATACTTCCTGCAACACAAAACTACATGTTCTACTGACTCCTCTTCCCGACATTCCTCACACAATCCTGTCTGGTGTCTCCCTATCATTTTCAATGTTTTGTTTAATGCACAATGCCCCAGCCTTAACCTAGTCCACACAATTTCCTCTCTTCTGTTTCCATTACCTACCCTAGTAACTGCAACACTCTTTTGTATTTGATATAAATGCCTCCCTTTCCCCTCCCTGTCCCATCTTTCTTGTCACATTCAGTTGACTTTTTCCCAGATTACACACTTAACCTCTGCTTTACTGATACCAATGTGCATTTCCACATTTTCTTTCTTTAACGCCCTCTTTGCCAACTCATCCACCCTCTCATTCCCCTTCACCCCTACATGTGCTGGAACCCATAGAAATTTTACCTGACCTCCCTGATTTGCAATTCTTGTAACTAACTGAAGGACTTCATAAAGTACATCTTGCCGACTGTTTGTGTGAAAAGACCTTAAACTTGCTAGAACTGAGGATGAATCTGAACATATCAATGCTTTGGATGGTCTGGCTTTCTGCACCCATTGCAACGCAACCAACACTGCCAGCATCTCCACTGTAAACACCCCTAACTTATTAGATGTTCTTCTGCTGATTCCAATTTCTTTTGCTGGTATTACCACCCCAAACCCTGTCACTCCTGTTTCAGGTTCCTTCGCACCATCCATATAAATGTGAGTATAATCACTATACTTTTCCATCACATGACAGTTAAATGCATTTGCCAAATCTGTTTTATATCTTTCTTTCCTTTTTACCTCTAACAAATGCCAGTCTATGTCAGGCCATACAAGCTTCCATGGAGCTTCAACCGGATAAACTACTGAAGGACTTATCCTCAGATCAAACACTCCACATTCTTTCGCGATATCATTCCCTACCCGACTAAAGGTATCCCTCTGAAACCTCCCATTTTCCCAGCACTCCTGCAACACTCCTTTAGTAGGGTGAGAATCATTGTGCCCCTGCAAGTTAGCCCAGTAGTTTGCCATCAGTTGCATCCTTCTTAGTTCCAAAGGCATTATTCCCATTTCTACCTGTAGGGCTGACACTGGTGACGTTTTAAAAGCCCCACTGCACACTCTCAAGGCCTGAGCCTGAATCACATCCAGTTTCCTTATAAGAGACCTAGCTGCTGATCCATATGCTATATTTCCATAGTCCAACACAGATCTCACTAAAACCACATACATTCTCTTCAAAGCTGAACAACTTGCTCCCCATTCCCTACCAGTCAAACATCTCATCACATTTATTACTTTTTTACATTTCTCCTCAACTTTCCTGATATGGTCTGCACATGTTAATCGTGAATCAAATATAACTTCCAGAAATTTAAATGATGCAACCCTTTCTAATTCAACCCCATACATCCTTAACTTCTTCCCTACCTCAACCCTTTTCCTGGTAAAAAAATACAGTTTGAGTTTTATCTACTGAAAATCTACATCCCCAATCATAACCCCACTCCACCACATCACCAATTGCTTCTTGTAGTTTCCTGATTATATAGTCCATGTTCCTGCCTCTTTTCCACAAGGCCCCATCATCCGCAAACAGTGACCTACCGATATCCACTGGTACCTTTGTGAAGACATCATTGATCATAATGATGAAAAGTAACGGGCTAATCACACTACCTTGAGGTGTGCCATTTTCCACTATGTACTGTTTTGATAATTCTGATCCAATCCGAACTTGAATTTTTCTACCAAACAAAAAATCTTTAATCCAATTAAAACCTCTCCCACCAACCCCCATCTTGTGCAGTTTAATTAATAATCCTTCCTTCCACATCATATCATAGGCTTTTTCAATATCAAAGAACACTGCCACTACTGACTCTCTATTTGCCTGGGCCTTCCTTATTTCAGTCTCTAACATAATCAGAGTCCATGGAATTCCTTCCCTTTCTAAAACCACTCTGATAACTTGCCAGCGTTCCCCTTTTCTCAAGCTCATATGATAACCTTTCTGTTATCATCCTTTCCATTATCTTACATATACTTGATGTTAATGCAATTGGTCTGTAGCTAGTGGGTTTTGACAGATCCTTGCCAGGCTTCCTTATTAGAATTACTACTGCTTCTTTCCATGCACTTGGTAATCTTCCCTCCTCCCACACTCTGTTATAAAAATGCAGCAACTTCAAGAGCGCTCCTTCTCCTAGATTTTTTAGCATCACAGAGCATATCAGATCTTTCCCTGGGGAGGTTGGTCTCGATCTCTTTATTGCTCTCACCATTTCTGCTAATGTAAATGGATCATCAATTATATCATCTGTTCCTTCCCTCCTGCTTAACACACCTGGGTGCTCATTATTCTTTCCCTTCTTCTTCTCCCTTCTTCAGACAAATTTTCTGAACTGTGTATCAGTACAAATGACTTGGCCATGATCTCAGCCTTATCCCTACTGGAGACTGCAGTTTCCTCCTCAGATATCATTACTGGATATTCCCATTCCCTTCTATCTCCTCCCATCCTCTTAATCATTCCCCATATCTCTCCCACAGGTGTTGTTCTTCCTACCTTGTCGCGAAAACTCCTCCAACTTGCCCTTTTAGCTTGACGTATAGTTCTTCTCACCACTGCCTGTGCTTTCTTATATTGAACCAAATGCTGCATATTATGGGTTCTTTTAACTAGCCTGAATGCTCTATTTCTGTTTTTTACAGCCTGACAACATTCCTCTGTCCACCATGGTACCAGTTTTCTATTCATCCTATTTTTACTCCTAGGTATAGATCCTTCTGCTGCCATGATAATTGCTGAAGTCACCTGACTGTTTAATTCATCTACGTTTCCAGAAATATCAATCTTTATCAACCCTTCTTCACTCAATTTCTGGAACTTACCCCAATCTGCTTTTTCAAACACCCACTTTGGGGTTCCGCCACCTGGTCTTACTTCAACTCTTTCATCCACTGAACACAAAACTGGGTAGTGATCACTGCCTACTGTTGAAGCAGTCCAAACTCCCCAGTTACTAATGCCAGCCAAGGTATTAGACACTAACGTAATATCTAACACTGACTCAGTTCCTGTTGTTATATCTATCCTTGTGCCGCTACCATCATTCATACACACCAAATCCCTTTCTTCCATCAAATCTTCAATTACTTTTCCATTTGGATCTGTAATCTGATCCCCCCCATATTGTGCTATGAGCATTGAAATCTGCACACCACACTACTTTATGTCTGTTTTAGTCAAACATTAACCACTGCCATCAATATAGCACATCAATTGGAAAGACCATTAGACATAGGAGCAGAATCAGGCCATTTGGCCCATCGAGTCTGCTCTGCCATTTGACTGTGGTTGACTAATTTTCACTCACAACCCATTCTCCTGGTTTCTTCCTGTAACCTTTGACCTCATGACTAACCAAGAACCTATCCACCTCTGCTTTAAATATACCCAATGTCTTGGCCGCCACAGTCATCTGTGGCAATGAGTTCCACAGATTCACCACCCTCTAGATAGAGAAATTCTTCATCTCTGTTTGTAAGAATTGATAAGCTGAATGGGCTACTTTGCTCCTATGTCTAAGTCTTATGGATATCCTTCTATTCTGAGGTTGTGCCCTCTGGTGTTCCACGACTGAGAACATCCTCTGCATGCCCACTCTATTAGGCCATTCAATATTAGGTAGGTTTCACTGAGACACCTCTAAACTTCAGCGGGTACAGGCCCAGAGCCATCAAACATTCCTCACAATCTAGCTCTTTCATACCTGGGATCTTTCTCGTGAACCTCATCCAGACCCTCACCAGTGCCAGCATATTCCTCCTCATATATAGGACCCAAAACTGCTCACTATACTCCATGTGCAGCCTGACCAACGCCTAATAAAGCCTCAGCATTATACCTTTGCTTTTGTATTCCAGCCCTGTTGAAATGAATGCTAACATTGCATTTGCCTTCCCTACCACTGAGTAAACATGCAAGAGGCAGTCTTTTGAAATTAGAAAAGGTGGGTGGGGGGGCAGAATGATGCATCACCTCCAAATCTGCACTGCAAGGTTCCGGTGGGCACAGGCACGCACACACACGCATGACTTGAAAAGATGTATAGGGTTGGCAGAAAGACCAAACTTGCAGGGAACAAAAACCTAGCAGACTAACGGGATCAAATTTTCATTCTGCCAGCACAGAAGGAGATAGGCTGAATGACATCTGACTGTGTTCAGTATTATTTCCAGTAGCTGGCGATCCGCAATTTAACAGAGTTTGCAATTCCCAGTTCAGATGGGAGGCGCGGCGATGATTAATTGTTCGAATCCTCCACTCACTAACTATTCCTCCACTCTCCCAACCACCACTACTTTATCATTTCCTGTCAGTCCTCTTATGTACAGACACTCCTGTACCTAGAGACACTTATGTTCATACAATCAATCTACATATATAAATATTTTATGTATTTAGATTTATTGTGCTTTTTAAAATTTATTGTGCTCTTTATCTCATGTGTTTTTTTGTGTATTGTATTCGGAGTAACAATTTTTTTTCCCCCCTTTACACTTGTGTACTGGAAATGACATTAAACAATCTTGAATCTTAAAATGTGATCACACTGATTTAATGCACATTTATTCTCAACTAACCCGCACTCCCTGTATTTTTCCTGCAAATATTATCCTGCTCTAATCAACAGGTGTTGCTGTAGTTTCTGCATTATTTTAATTTGTTGCTTACAACTGGCTCTGCCTGATGTAACATTGTCTGCTTAACAACAAAGTAAGACACACAAAATCCTGGAGGAACTCAGCAAGACAGGCAACACCTATGGAGGTGAATAACAAATGGGAGTTTCAGGTTGAGACCTTTCATAAGCACTGAAAAGGTAGGTAGGCGGGGTAATGAAGTGAGAAGCTGGGAGATGACAAGTGGAAAAGGTAAAGGACAGAGAGTGATCCATGGAAGATAGGGAAGGAGGATGGGTAGGCTGAAGGAGCAACACCTCATATTCCGTCTGGGTAGCCTCCAACATTATGGCATGAACATCAATTTTGCTAATGTTCAGTCATTTCTCCCCCCTCCTCTCTTTTTTCATTCCCCATTCTGGCTCTCTCTTCTCTCACCTCCCCATCATTTCCATTTGGTGCTCCCCCCACCCTTTCATCTATGGCCCTTTTCTATCCGATTTCTTCTTCAGCCTTTTACCTCTTCTGCCCATCACGTCCCAGCTCCTTGCTACAACCCCTCTCCCCACTCTCACCTGGTCTCACCTATTACCTGTCAGCTTGCACTCCCTATTCTGGCTTCTGCCCGTTCCTTTCCAGTCCTGATAAAGGGTCTCAGCTCAAAACGTTGTCTGTTTATTCCTCTCCATGGATACTGCCTGACTTGCTGAGTTCCTCCAGCATTTTGTGTGTGTTGCTCTGGATTTCCAGCACCTGCAGAATCCCTTGTGTTCAGGGTTTTCTGCTGAACAACACACTGCTTCAGTCCTGGATGACAATAGGACAGGAGTGACACACAGGCAGGCTGACTTACATCAACAAACTCGTTGGTGAGTTTGAATGCAGACGTCTCGAAGCCCAGATTTCGGGGCGAGCTGGAGAGGATGAAGCCGAAGTCGATATGAATAATGTGCCCCTCTGAATCCAGCAGAATGTTGCCATTATGTCTGTGAAAAATGACAAGTCAAAAGTACATTTATTATGATATAGATGAAGTTCAGACCACATTTTATGAGTAATTAATGCAGAAAACTAGATACCTGCAAACTTTTTCTTGCAACTGTGTGTTATCACATATATTAAAGTAACATAATTATTCCCATATGCCATAAGATTAATTTTAATTTATATTCAGAAATACTGCACAGTAACAGGCCCTTCTGGACCACAAGCCCTCACTGCCCAATTGCCCCCATCAAACCAGGAGGGGAGGGGAGGGGAGGGAACATCGACTCTGACCATGAGAGGCCTGCGTTGGGTATTTTCATGCCTTACAAGGCGCAGATTGGAAGTCTGTGTGGGGCGCCACTCCTCATACAGACACTAGAGCAAGTGCCTTGCTCAAGGACACAAACGCGCTGCCACAGCTGAGGCTCGAACTAGCGACCTTCAGATCACTAGACGAACGCCTTAACCACTTGGCCATGTGCCCATCAAACCAATTAGTCTACTAACACGTTGGAATGTGGGAGGAAACTAGAACACTCGGAGGAATCCCAAGAAGTGGAAGGGAGAAAGTACAAACTTCTTACAGACAGTGGTGGGAATTTAACCCGGGTCAGTGGCACTGTAAAGCACTACACGAGCCACGATTGTCTAGCAAGCATTTACAATAATAAATACAATAGTCTTATGAAAACCAAACAAAGACAACAAACAACTAATATGCAAAAGATGACAAACTATGCAAACAAAAATAATACTTCAAATGAGTTGTAAGGAGTCCTTGAGAGTGAGTCTGTAGGTTGTGGAATTAGTTCAGAGTTGTGGTGAATGAAGTTATCCACGCAGGTTTGAGAGCCCAATGGTAGCACTGTTCCTGAACTTGGTGATGTGGTGTCTGTGGCTTATCGACCTCCTACCCAATGGAAACAGTGAGAAGAGGGCATGGTCTGGATGGTGGGGGTCTTTGATGATGGAAGCTGCTTTCTTGTGGCAGCGCTCTCTGTAACTATGCTCACAAGTGAGGGAGGGTTTTACTGATGATGGACTGGGCTGTATCCACAACTTTCTGTTTTTTCTGTTTCTGGCCATTGGTGTTTCTATACTATGCTGTGATGCAACCAGTCAATATACTCTCCACTGGGCATCCATACATGTTTGTCAAAGACTGATGTGTTTGATTACACAACAGCTAACGGAATTTTGTACACTGAACGGATTGAGAAGTATTTTGAAGCAAATGGAACAGCCAATGAAAAACAAGTACCAATTTTCCTGAATGCATTGGATGACACTGTTTGGTGAAATGCCAAATCTATGCTAACTCCTAAGAAAACAGAGGTGCTGCTGTGCCTTATTTATGTTGCCAGCCCAAGGACAGATCCTCTGAAATGTTAATACCAAAGGGTCAGAGCAGAGACAGGCTGTTCACAATCAGAGGGCATCCCAAAGTCCTCCAACTGTAGCAGCCAACACACACAGAGCAAGCTGTCACAGACAACAATGACTGGATAAATAGATGGAGACCATGTTGGGAGACGCTGGTGGTAATATAGTCATTGCAAATATCAGGATTTGATCCTGATTTTTAAAATTAATTTGTATTAAATCCTTGTGGACATGGGCAGACAGAATTTGATTGATTTGCAAAAATTAAGCTAGTTTATATACATTGATTGATTGTGTGTCCATAAAATAATGCCAGGTTGTACATAAGGCAACTGACAGGAAATAATAAAGTAGTTGTGGAGTTGTTGAGTGGAGGTGTTGATCAGCCTTCCTGCTTGGGGAAAGTCTTTGAGTCTGGTGGTCTCGGTGCAGATGCTATGTGGCCTCCTGCCTGATGGGAGTGGGACAAACACTCCATGAGCAAGGTGGATGGGATCCTTCATGATGTTACTGGCCCTTTTCTGACACTTTTTATGTATATATGGCCCTGATGGTGGGGGAGGCTAGTGCCAGTGACGTGTTGGGCAGTTCTGACAATCGTTGTAGAGGCTTCCTGTCCGCTCTAGTGTAGACTTCGTACCCAGTAGAGCGCAGCCTGTCAAGATGCTCTCTACTGCGCATATGCAGAACGACTTGAGTATGGATGTGAAAAGTCCAGCTCTCTTCAGCCTCCTCAGAAAGTAGAGGCATTGAGGAGCTTTCATGACTGTGTAGGATGTGTTCTGGGACCTGAAAGGCTGTGTGAGATGTGCACTCCCACTAGTTTGAAACGCTTGCAGCTTCCACTGCTGTGCTGCCGATGTAAAGAAGGGCATGAATGGTGCGAGTTCTTCTGAAGTCAATAATCTCTTCTGTCTTGTTGACAGTAAGGAAGAGGTTATTTGCCTGGCACCATAAAAATAGGCCATTCAGCCCAACCAGCCTGTGCCAACCATGGTGCCCATCCAGCGAATCCCAATTTCCCGTCTGCTTTTGGCCCGTGAACGGATGTTCAAAAAGATAAGCATCACAGAGGGTCCTCACCTGTCCTTGACCTGGAGAAGGTAGCAGACCAAACAGTAGCCGGCGCAGCTCTGGACGAAGTTGCGTTGGGCAGACAGGAATTCCTCAGTGGTGTAGTTCCCATGTTCCTGCAGGAAGTAGTCCAGGAGGGAGAGCTGGGACTGCTTCTTGATCTGGTGGAGCGACACCGCGTTCACCACTGGCTCGATCATCCCACTGTCCGCAGAGATCACCAGAATCTTGTAGGGCTTGATCCAGAGTGGCACTCGCTCCAACTCCCAGATAGCCTGCAGGAAGACAGATGGGGAACGGGGATTAACTTAAACTCAGATGGATAAGTGCAATGTGCACAGGGCTAGGACGGAAGAGAAGGCATTGTAATGTAGTGTTTAGTGTAACGCTATTACTGTGCCATTGACCCAATGCCATCCGTAAGGCAGGATTTCACAGTCGCCTCCCATTTCAATTTGACTTTTTATTCCCATCCCAACATGTTTATCTGTGGCCTCCTCTACTGCCATGATGAAGCCAAATTCAGGCTGTAGGAGCAACACCTCATATTCCGTCAGAGAAGCCTCCAACCTGATGGCATGAATATTGATTTCTCCAACTTCTGCTAATTTCTTTGCCCTCCCTCCTTCTCTCTTTTTCAATTCTTCATTCCCCTCTCAATCGTTCTCTTCTCCTTATCTGCCTATCACCTCCTTCAGGTTTCCTTCCTCCTCCCCTTTCTCTCATGGTCAACTCTCCTCTCCTATCCCACTTATCCCCTCACAGCTTCTCATTTCATCTTCCCTCCCGCACACACCCACCTCCCTGCAGCCTGACTTGCTGAGTTTCTCCAGCATTTTTTTGTGCGTTACACTGGATTTTCAGCACCTGCAGAATCTCGTGTTTGTGACATACCTGCAGTTGCTTTAGGACCTGGTAAGCTAGGAGCTCCTGGCGAAGGTCATCACCGCACTTGACTATGACTGAGAGCAGCCGCCAGTTCGGGAAGTGGCCGTAGGGAGAATTCTCTCGGATTCGCCTGCACGTGGGAAAAGGGGGAATTGAAAGCGATGTTAGAAACCAGGCCAGAACACGGGTTTATAGGCAATGCCTGGCTACGTGACCCAAAACCGATGGCATCCAATCACATGCACTGAAGTTGGTGACAGAAGTGTTACAAGTACTGGGACTCGAGTAAGATTCATGAAAATGATCCCCAGAATGAAAGAGTATGAAGAGCACTTGATGGCTGTGGGCCTGTAGTCACTAGAGTTTAGAAAAAAGGAGAGAGGATCTCATTGAAACCTATCAAGTATTGAATGGCCTAGATAGAATGGAGTGGAGAGGAGAGGATGTTCCCACTAGGGGGAAGAGTCTAAGACCAGAGGGCCCAGCCTCAGTGTACAAGGACGTCCCTTCAGAACAGAGGTGAGGAATTTCTTTAGCCCAGGGGTTCCCAGCCAGGAATCCACAGACCCCTTGCTTAACGGTATTGGTCTATGGCATTAAAAAGGAGGGAACCCCTGCTTTAGCCAGAGGGTAGTGAATCATTGCCACAGATGACTGTGGAGGCTAAGTCACTAGGCATATTTAAAGCCGAGGTTGATAGGTTATTAATCAGTAAGGGCGTCAAAGGTTACGGGGAGAAGGCAGGAGAATGGGGTCGAGCGGGATAATAAATCAGTCATGATGGAATAGCGGAGCGGACTTGGGGCGTTAGAGTTCAGAGTTCAATTCCAACATCATCTGCAAGGAATCTGTATGTCCTCTTTGTGGAACTTGTGGGTTTCCTCCGGGTGCTCCGGTTTCCTCACACAGTCCAAAGGTGCTCTGGTTAGTAGGTTAACTAGTCATTGTAAATTGTTCTGTGATTAGACTAGGATTATATTGGGGGTTTCTGGGCGGTGCAGCACGGCTCAAAGAGCTGGAAGGGCCTGTTGTGCGCTGTATCTCAATCAATCAATAAATAAATAGATAGAGTATGTACTCCAGAGACGGCCTGAAGAGCTGGTTAATGGGGGTGGGGGGGGCAGGGGAGCTGTGGAGGCAAGTGAGTAGACTTGGTTAAAGGGAAATGAGATTACACTGGGATTTGAAGGGCTGAATGACCTCCTTATATGTCCCAAAGATACTTATGTAACATGAATGTCCCCGTGACACTGGCAACAACTGAAATGATCTTTGGGCCTCTCTGCAAAAGCAAAGCTTTGTGGTCCCCAAGATAAACGTTAAAAAAAATGCACGTGACAGCTGTGGTGGGCTTCACACCCTCCGTTCTTACCCGACTTTCTCCTGCCACGGTTCCTTCAGGGCCACAGCAGAGGGGTCCTCGGGGTCCCGTTTAAACGTAGTGGGTGCGTGGGCCAGCTGCTCTGAGAGACGTCGCCTGCAGTATGAAAAGCCGTCTCGTTACTTCTGTTTTTTTTTACATACAGTGGATTCCGGTTAATTGAGCCAGTATTTAATCAGGGCAACAGCTTATTTGGGCAACTATTAAAAAACAAAAACTAATTGAGAAAATAGCTAGAATTTCCTTCGTTTATTTGGGATACTATGCCCCTTAATTTGGACAAGAGACTGTTGTCAACTAGCTTCAGTCCCATGCACTTCATGCGGGAAGGCAATGAAGTCAGTCCATTATCTGCACCAGGTGTCCGCACTGATTTTGCTCATTTACAGTCAATCAAGAAAACACAGTAGCATAAATTGGATGAATTCCTCCATCGGTAAGTATTAGGAACTAATACACAGTTTTATGGTACTGTAGTAGTAGTGATAGTGTTCTAACTTATTCTGTATTTCACTTAAATACATTGTTACTCAGTTAAATGGTCATTTATGTCTTTTTATTCTTTTTAACTATTTCCATGAAACTTCAGCTAATTGGGGCAACTGCTTAATTGGATCAAAAGGTACTGGTCCCAATGAATGGGAACCCACTGTATTTCTTACATCCTTCACAGACACAAGGAGCAAAAATCTTTACGTTATGTCTCTGTCTAAATGTGCAATGTGCAATTTATAATAATTTGTAATAAATAGCATGTACAAAACAGGACAGTCAATAACAGAATTACAACTGCATCAGCATGAATTAATCAGTCTGATGGCCTGGTGGGAGAAGCTGTCCTGCAGCCTGTTGGTCCTGGCTTTTAAGCTGCAGTACCATTTTAGCAGCTGGAACAGTTTGTGGTTGGGGTGACTCGGGTCCCCAATGATCCTTTTCTCACACCTGTCTTTGTAATTGTCCTGAATCATGGGAAGTTCACAACTACAGATGTGCTGGGCTGTCTGCACCACTCTCTGCAGAGTCCTGCGATTGAGGGAAGTACAGTTCCCGTACCAGGCAGTGATACAGCCAGTCAGGATGCTCTCAATTGTGCCCCTGTGCAAAGTTCTTAGAATTTGGAGGCCCATACCAAACTTCCTCAACCGTCTGAGGTGAAAGAGGCATTATTGTTCCTTTTTCTCCTCAGTGATGTGTATGCCGAGGAACTTAAAGCTGTTCACCCCCTCAACCTCAGATCCATTGATGTCAATGGAGGTTAGCCTGTCTCCATTCCTCCTGTAGTCCACAACCAGCTCCTTTGTTTTTGCGACATTGAGGGAAAGGTTGTTTTCTTGACACCACTGTGTCAGGGTGATGACTTCTTCTCTGTAGGCTGCTTTGTTATTATTTCAGATAAGGCCAATCAATGCAGTGTCATCTGCAAATGTAATTTGCAGATTGGAGCTGTGGGTGGCAACATAGTCATGGGTATACAGAGAGTAAAGGAGGCGGCTTAGGACACAGCCCTGAGGGGCTCCTGTGTCGAGGGTCAGAGGTCAAATTCTATTCAAAACTTCCACATTCACGACCTTTACATTCAGTAGTGTTAACTTATTTTTTTAAGTCATAAACCATTGCCACTCGTGGCCCCCAAGAGTAATCCACCATTTCAATGGTGAGGGCTTCGCTCCCTCTGTTCCTACCTGTGTTCTCCTGCACATATTGAGTTCCAGACTCTGTGGGCCCTTCTCACTGAGATTCTGTTTTGTCTGCACCGAGCCTCGGAACATCCCTCAGCACGTCACCCTGCATTCTCAGCACATCTTACTGTGCTGGAAGAACAGCCGGACAAGCCAAAGGGCGTCCTTCACTAAGTAGATGATCTTCCAACAGCACTTGATGTCTGTCTCCATATGTATCCCCAGGAACAGGCCGTAGATCACAGAGTCCTCTGTTAGGCAGCTGCTGGGGATGAACTGGGACAGGGAGGGACCCTTGCTTCCAACTCCACAACTTTACAAATCCACACTCTGTAAAGAGGTGGGTGACATCCTCTCCATCACACACCCATCCTGAGGGCAGGCATGCAGTGGGGATGATGTGTCATCTGTACAAGAAGGATCTGACATGGGAGGACCCCTCTTGCGACCCGGCAAGTGAGGTCTTGGTGTCTGTAACTGAGTTCTGGCGATGAGGTAATCTGCCAGATTATATAGTCAGAGAGTCACAGAGCCCTATAGCAGAGAAACAGGCCCTTTGCCCCATTTGGTCTGTGCAGAATCATTATTCTGCCTAGTCCCATCGACCTGCAACTGGACCATAACTCTCCCATCCATGTACCTATCCAAATTTAAGTTAAATGTTGAAATCAAACCACTTGTGCTGGCAGCTTGTTCCACACTCTCACCACTGTCTGAGTGAAGAAGTTCCTCTTCATATTTCCCTTAAACATTTCACCTTTCACCCTTAATCCATGACGTCTGATTGTAGTTTCACCCAACCTCAGTGAAAAAAGCCTTTTTGCGTTTACCCTATCTATACCCCTCATAATTCTGTATACCTCTATCAAATCTCTCCTCAGTCTACTACGCTCTACGGAATAAAGTCCTAACCTATTCAACCTTTTCCCAATAACTTAGGCCCTCAAATCCTGGCAACATTCTTGTAAATTTTTTCTGCACTCTTTTCAACCATATTTACATCTTTCCTGTAGGTAGGTGAACAAAACTGGACACGATACTCCAGGTTAGGCCTCACCAACATCTTATACAATTTCAACATAGCATCCCAATTCAATACATTGATTTATGAAGGCCAATGTACCAAAAGCTTTCATTACAACCCTACCTACGTACCTGTGACACCACTTACAAGAAATTCTGGATCCGTATTCCCAGATCTGTCTGTTGTACCGCACTCCTCAGTGCCCTACCACTCATCGTGTAAGATCTACCCTGGTTGGTCCTCCCACAGTGCAACACCTCACAGTGTCACTATTATCTGGATAGGTTGCTCAAGGAACCACCCCACCATTCCTGGCACATGCTGAACTGAAACACCAAACACCCCAGTCAAATGGCGGCACACTTTAAGTGCCAGCAATTAGGGCTCACTTCCCACTGCCCTCTATAAGGAGTTTATGCGATCTCTTCATGACTGCATGGGTTTCCTCTCACCTTCCAAAGACATACGGAATGAGGAGAGGCCATGTTCTGGATGCTTCTGTTGCCAACATAACATGTCCTCTCCTCATTACTACCATTAGGGAAGAGGTACAGGAGCCTGAAGAATCACACAATGTTTTAGAGGTAACTTCTTGCCCTCCACCATCAGATTTTTGAATGGCTCATAACCCATAAATACTACCTCACTATTTTGATCTTTTTTTATACTACTTATTTTTTATGTAGATCTCATTATAACTTATAGTAATTTTTAATGTATTGCATTGTACTGCTACTACAAAACAACATATTTCATGATGTATGTCAATGATAAGCCTGATTCCACTTACCTGATATCACCGGCAGCTATAAACACTGGCTCCTTGCTCTCCTGACTCGTGATGCTATCCACAGAAAACTGGGAGATGTTATCGCTGCTGTTGGTGTGCACTTCAGGTAGCTGTGGGCAGGGAGCAGGATTAATAGCGATCAGAACTTAGCCTCATTTAATTTGACAGCTGCAGACACAATCAAGGACTCTCTACCGACATGTTTCATGGAACAGAGCTCATTGAAACCTCAGCGTGGACGTGAAGAGAATGTTACCAATGGAAGAGCCTCCGGTTCCCCAGCACTGCCTCAGAACAAAGGGATGCTCCCTCAGAACTGAGGTGAGCAGACGCTTCTTCAGCCAAGGGAGGTAAACCTGTGGAATTCATCGTGGGCAGGGTGGAGAGGGGTGTGGGTGCTGTAGATCTCATGTCATTGGCTGTACTTACAGCAGAGGTTGGTCGGTTCTTGATTAACCATTACAGGAAGAAGGCAGGAAATGAATTTGAGAAAATAAAAACATAACCAGCCATGGTAAATCAGACCCAATGAGCTGATGGAGATGATTATTGACTTCAGGAGGAGGAAGCTAGAGGTCCATGAGTCAGTCCTCATCGGGAGATCAGAGGTGGAGAGGGTCAGCAACTTTTAAGTTCCTCGGTATTATTATTTTGGAGGATCTATCTTGGGTCTAGCATAAATGCTCTTTCTGCTAGGTCAGCACGAACAGATGAAGCCTCTACTTTGTTAAAAGATTGTGAAGATTCAGTGTGTCATTTAAAACTCTGAATAAGTTCTATAGGTGGAGAGTATATTGACATACTGACTGGTGGCATCACAGCCTGGTATGGAAACACCAATACCTTTGAACGGAAAAGCCTACAAAAAGTAGTGGATACGGCCAACTCCATCACAGGTAAAGCCCTCCCCACCATTGACCTCAACAATACAGAGCGCGGTTGCAGGATAGCAGCATCCATCACCCAGGGCATCCTCTCAACTCACTGCTGCCATCAGGAAGAAGGTACAGGAGCCTCATGACTCACATCACCAGGTTCAGGAACAGTTATTACCCCTCAACCATCAGGTTCTTGAAACAAAGGGGATAACATCACTAAATTTCACTTGTCCCATCACTGAACTGTTCCCACTTTCAAGGGTTCTTCATCTCATGTTCTCGATATTTCTTGTTTATTTATTATCATGCTTTTCTTTTTCTATTTGCAGAGTTTGTTTTTTTGCAGACTGGTTGCTGTCTGTCCTATTGGATGTGGTCTTTCATTGGTTCTATTATGTTCCTTGTAAAACTGTGATTGCCTGCAAGAAGATGAATCTCAAGGTTGTTTATGGTGACGTATACAGTATTGTGCAAAAGTCTTTGGCCCATATATTTCACTAGGGTGCCTAAGACCAGTACATAATAATGTAGTAATTTTATGTACTGCTGCCGCAAAAAAAGTCATTGCATGTGAGTGATGGTAAACCTATCCTGATATGGGTCTCTACTGTGGACTGAGAGTGGGAAGAGGGCAGATAGGGAAATCATGGTTGGGAAAAGGGAAAGGGAGAGAATATTGAGTGGGAAACACCAGAGAGACATTCTGTAATGATCAATAAACCAAATGTTCGGAATCAAATGACCAGACCTTTTGTCTCATGGCTGGGTGTGTCTGCACCCACGCTGTCCTCCACCCCAGCCCTCCTTCCTTGCCACTCGTCCCACACCACTCCTACACTGCTCTACTCTCACCATTCCCAACATCCTTCTCCACCCGTCCCACACCACTCCTACACCGCTCCACTCTCACCCGTCCCACACCACTCCCACACCGCTCCACTCTCACCCGTCCCACACCACTCCCACACCGCTCTACTCTCACCCGTCCCACACCACTCCCACACCGCTCTACTCTCACCCGTCCCACACCACTCCTACACCGCTCCACTCTCACCCGTCCCACACCACTCCCACACCGCTCCACTCTCACCCGTCCCACACCACTCCCACACCGCTCCACTCTCACCCGTCCCACACCACTCCCACCGCTCTACTCTCACCCGTCCCACACCGCTCCACTCTCACCCGTCCCACACCACTCCTACACCACTCCACTCTCACCCGTCCCACACCACTCCCACACCGCTCCACTCTCACCTGTCCCACACCACTCCTACACTGCTCCACTCTCACCCGTCCCACACCACTCCTACACTGCTCCACTCTCACCCGTCCCACACCACTCCTACACTGCTCCACTCTCACCCGTCCCACACCACTCCCACACCACTCCACTCTCACCCGTCCCACACCACTCCCATCCGTCCCACACCACTCCCACACCACTCCACTCTCATCCGTCCCACACCACTCCTACACCGCTCCACTCTCACCCGTCCCACACCCGTCCCACACCACTCCACTCTCACCCGTCCCACACCACTCCCACCCGTCCCACACCACTCCACTCTCACCCGTCCCAACATCCTTTGCTCTCTCCAGATTTACAAACTCACTCTCTGCTCCACATTGACAAACTCAGTATTGAGCAAGAGTCTTAGTCACTATAGCTATAAATATACTGCCAGTTATGACACTGGTCTTTAGAGCAGCAGTGAAGGTCCTCCATCTCTGGTGGTGTTCAGGGTTTCCTCATCATGTCAGTAACTTCCTCTGGATTTCCACCACTGCCAGTCATGCAAGTCTCAGGTGTAGACCATTGCACCGAGGTGTACCAGGATTTTTCATTGCAGTTTCTGTAATTTTGCTTTACCAGTCAGGGTTGTTAGCCTTGAGCTGAACTCCCAAACCTGGAGGGTCTGACCCCTTTGCATGTGACCCTATCAAGAGCCAAAGCATAAAGCCCCGACTCCAGCCGACATAGCTCTCGGGGTCACTGAGGGATGTAAGCCTCCAAACCACGACAAGGTTGTGGCCTTCTTGGATCAGCTATATGTGTGCCTAAGACTTTTGCACAGTACTGTAAATACTTAAATAATAAGTTTACTTTGAACCTTGAACTGGCCAAATCCTACCCCTAAATCTTGTTGTATTCTTTGAGGTGATGGAAGTTCTATGCCAAGTCCTGTCTGAGAGATGCTGTGTTTTATCTCTTCAGGGAAAAGGTCAATTCTTCTTTGTGGTTTCTCCTGAGTCATCCCACTTTAAGAACGTCAGTGCACAATCTCTATCCTGCAATCCCAGCCTTGTACAGTCAAAGGTTTTGTCTTTAGGATGAATTAAGAAATCTAGCTGTCTCTCAAGGGAAGGAAGCCCAAGCCATTATTGGCTGTGCTGAGGTCGACCAATATTACCAATGCCAATGTGTCTGTTGCACCTTATTGTCTCCTGCACGGCACTTCCTACGGAACCGTAACACTCTGTTGTGGATTCTGTTCTTCCTTTCACTACCTCGATGTAGCTATATATGGTATGATCAGTTTGGATGACACACAAACAAAAGCTTTAGACTGTACCTCGGTACATGAGCCAATAATTAACCAATTCCACTTCTGGTCACTTTCATAATGCTGGTTATGGAAGTTTCATGTAGAGACACAGCATTACAGCAAGCTCTTTCAGCTCAATGATCCTGCGCACCCATGTCATCAATCAACCTATTTCAAGTTTACATACTGCCAAGCAAAATAACATTCCCCCAGACCAAGGTGCACAAAACAGTACGTATAACTCATACACACAACTCGTAAAGTAATATTAACACAAATAAATTAACAAATAATAAAATATATTCTAGAAGATTGACATTTAGCTTAAGGTGTATTTATGACGCAAATCAAAAGTAAACAGTATAATGTTAAAGGCACTTAATAAGTGATGAGACCTGGGCGGTGACAAGGGGTTCAGTAGTCTCTCAGCCTGGGGAAAGAAGCTGTTTCCCATCCTAACAGTCCTTGTCCTAATGCCACAGTACCTCCTGCCTGATGGTAGGTGGTCAAAGAAATTGTTGGACAGATGGGAGGGATCACTAACAATGCTAAGGACCTTGAGTATGCAATGCTCCTGCTAAGTATCTCAAATGGATGGAAGAGACTCTGATAATCTTCTCAGCAGTCCTTGGAATCCTTTGTAGGGTCTTGCAGTAAGATGCCTTGCAACTTCACTACCAGGCTGTGATGCAGCCAGTCAGGCCACCTTTGATGGTGCTCCTCTGAAAACTGGAGTTGAGAAGAGAGAAAGTGCAGGATGGGAGGGTTCTTCAATTATGTTGGCAGCTTAACTGAAGCAGTGAGTTGAGTAAACAGAGTCCACGGAGGGGGATTGGTTTATTACTGTCACACATACCCAGGTACAGTGCATATAGCTTGTCTTCCATACTGCTCATGCAAATCAAATCATTACACTGAGGTAGGAAGAGGTTAAACGATAGCAGAATGCAGAATGAAGTGCAGCAGGTACAGAGGAAGTGCAGTGCAGAGCAAGCTCACAATGAGGTGGATTGCGAGGTCAAGAATCATCTTGTCATACTACAGCAACCATTCAACAGTGGGAGAGAACCTGCCCTTGAGTCTGATGACACGTACTTTCAGGCTTTTGAATCTTCTGTCCAGTCTGGGGGTGGGGGGGGAAGAAGAGACAATGTCCAGGGTGGGTGGGGTTTTTGATTAAAGACTAAAGATTAGCTGTGTCACATGTACATCGAAACATACATTGAAATGTGTTGCTCACAGACTGAATAAGTGCTGGGGGCAGCCTGTAAGTATTCCCATGCTCCCGGCACATAACATACTAACCTGTACATCTTTGCCACAAGGTGGGGCCTGATCACAAGGTATCCTGTCAGAACACCTAACTCGCTCCCACCCCCACCCCACAGACCACTCACCTCCACCTGCAGCTCACCGATGTCGTCCACGGACCAGGCCTCATCGTCGTTGTCGTAGTTGGTCACGGTGGTGAAGGTGGGGGCTCGCTGCTCGTGGCCAGAGCCGGAGCCACAGCCGGGCAGGTTCTCCACCGAGCGCGTGCTGCGGATCCGGTTCTCCGGGATGCGGGTAGGGACGGGCGAAGCCTCCAGGTTATCACACTCCAGCACCTCTACGTAGATCAGGTAGGGCGCCTGAGGGGGCAATGTGGGGTGGGGGGAAAGCAAAGGGACAGACACATTAGGCAAGTCAGTTCATTATTGTCACAAGTTCACAGAAATACTTTTGTTTTGCTTGCCGACTATGTTGTGCCGATCTTTAAACCAACTCCAACATCTCTTGACCGTCCCCCTAACAGTCTCCCCCATCTCCGTCCTCTCCATCTCACAGAACATAGAACAGTACAGCATAGGACAATGTTCTGCAGACCTTTTGACCTTCTCTAAGATTAATATAACCCCTCCCTCTTATATAGCCCTTTTTCTATCATCCATGTGCTTAACAGTCTTGTAGATGTTCCTGCCTCTACCACCACCCTGGAAGGGTGTTCCATGTACCCACCACTCTGTGTAAAACCTACTGCTCACATCCCTCCCATGCTTTCCTCCAATCACCTTAAAATTTTACCCCTAGTAGTCGTGAATTCCATCCCGGGAAAACGTCTCTAGCAGTCCACTCAATCTATGCCTCTTATAATTTTGTACACCTCTATCAGGCAATATCCTGGTAACGCTCCTCTGCATCCCCTCTCTAAAGCTTCCACAACCTTCCTGGAATGAGACGACCAGAACCAAACACAATATTCCACTCTGTAAATCAATCTGTTGGGGAAACTCAGCGGGTTGAAGAATGTCTGTGAATTTGGGGAGAGGGATTGTCAATGTTTCGGGTTAAGACACTGTGTAACCTCTGCCTCCTCCTGTGTTGGGGTGAATCAGGTGGTTACGAATTCACTGACGTTCATCACACGTGTCTCCTACCCCCAACCCTCCAAGGTGATGCGTCTTGGGTGCAGCAGCCAACACGTCACCCCTGGACAATGGCAGCACAAAGGATGAATTCTCCAGGAAGGCAGTGCAAGAAGATGTTCGTGGAGCCCACCTAGGAGTGGAGAGTGTTCCGGGGAGACATGGTGACCTTGGGGGGGGCAGTATCTCCAAGTCTGCCTCTCTGAACCGGAGCTGGCAGGATTGTTCACTTCCCGGGCGTGGAAGCACAGGAAGGAGCCAGCACTTCGCAGTGCCTCGCACTTGGTGATGGGTCACAAAACAGGGACACGGCAGAAGATACTGCACAAATCAGGTGGACATAACAAAGCAGGGAGATGCAGAGAAGGTGTGGGTTGGCATGGACTTTGCACTATGAATGTAGCTAATGGTGAAATTTAGAAGAAATGGTGATTTACTTATTTTATTTCTTTACTTAGAGATGTAGCACGGTAACAGGCCCTTCTGGTGCAATGAGTCTGCACCGTCCAATTACACCCGTATGACCAATTAACCCAACCGTCCATCAGACTGTGGGAGGAAACTGGAGCACCCGGAGGAAACCCATGCAGAATGTACAGACAGTGGTAGGAATTGAGCCCGGGTTGCTGTAATAGCATTGTGCTAACCACTACGCTATGTACTAAAATCCTTTTGTTTTCACGAAGTTGTTGCCAGGACTAGAGAGCCTGAGTTACAGGATGTAGGAGAATGAGGGGCAACCTTCCAGATGTGTTTAAAATGGTGAGAGATGCAAATAGGGTGGATCATACAGTCTTTTCCCCAGGGTAGGGGATTCCAAAATGGGGTGGGGGTTGGTATAGATTTTGGGTGTGGGGGAAAACTAAAAGGGACTCGAAGGGTAACAGCTATGAAGAAGTGGTGAGTTTGAGCAAGCTGCCAGAGGAAGTGACTGAGACAGGTAATACAGTATAACCCAAGAAGCACTTGGATAGGTACATGGAGGGATGAACACAGGTAACGGGACTGGCATGAGACCGTGTTGCTCTATGACTCCGAGTTCAAAAATCCATCAGGAATCTAGTGCATTTGGCGCTGCTGGGACAAGTTAAGTATCATATTAGGGATAAACATAATATCCCCTAAAGGTTAACTTCCAGGTGGAGTCGGTAGTAAGGAAGGGAAATGCAATGTTAGCATTCAATTTGAGAGGACTAGCATATAAGAGCAAGGCTATAACGCTGAGGCTTTATAAGCCATTGGAGTATTGTAAACAATAGGAATTCTGCAGATGCTGGAAATTCAAGCAACATACATCAAAGTTGCTGGTGAACGCAGCAGGCCAAGCAGCATCTATAGGAAGAGGCGCAGTCGACGTTTCAGGCCGAGACCCTTCGTCAGGACTAACTGAAGGAAGAGTAAGTAAGGGATTTGAAAGCTGGAGAGGGTCCAGAGGAGTTTCACAAGAATCATCCCCAGAGCGAAAGGATTAACCTATGAGGAGTGTTCAATGGTTCTGGACCTCTTCTTGCTGGAGCTTAGGGATCCCCTGCAGTTATCATTCCACGTAAAAAAAAACTTACCTCTGATGTCTCCCCTGTACTTTCCTCTAAACCACCTTAAAATGATGTCCTCTCATATTAGCCATTGCTGCCCTGGGAAAAAGGTGGGGGATGTCCACTCCATCTGTGCCTCTTATCACCTCTATCAAGTCACCAATCATCCTCCTTTGCTTCAAAGAAAGTAAAGCCTTAGCTCGCCCAACCTTTCTTCATAAGACTCTCAAAAGCAGAGATCAACCACCACCTGAATTGTGCTAGTGGAGCCGATGCAAGATTAAGGAAAAATGTAGACTGTGACCTACAGGTTGAACAAAACGTTTGGTCTGTTGAGCAGCTGTTCTTCCAACATTATTGTATGAAGCTGAATCATGAACCACCTGCAGCAGGCACCTGAGAGACTTGGAACAACGCCACCAAAGATCCTTATCAAAGATTTGAGGATCATCTGGAAAGTCAGACACACTAACACTAGCGTACTGGAGGAGGCCAACATGAACAGCATCTCCAACACAAACTCCGATGGATAGGTCATGTCAGCCGGGTGCCTAACTCATGTCTCCCCAGACAGATCCTTTACTTCCAGTTGAAGGAAGATCTGCGAACCCCTAGTAGGCAAAGGAAATGTTTCAAAGATAACATCACAATCAACCTAAAGAAATTCATCATTACAAATAAAAGCTGGGAAGACACTGCACAGAAGACAGGCACACAGAGGAAATCCATTCAAGAGGAAGCCGTACATGAGAGCGGACTCTGTTGTGCCACAAAGACAAGTGGTAGCTGCAAAAGAAGAATGAGCAACCAAAAGACCCAACTGCTAACCACAGTCATCATTGCAGCAAAATATGTAGATCCCAGGTTGGCCTCGACAGCCACCTGAGGACCCACCAGTAGACAACCTCTTAGGAGAACACATTACTTGACTCATGTCATATATAAGTCCACCCTGTTGAGCAGGTCCTCAAAGATAACCTGGCCATTCTAGAGATCAGTCTCAACCTTCATTGTTAGATCAAAATCCTGCACGTCCACAACAGACTACCAAGACGTCCAGAAGGTGATTCCTCATTTTTCCATCCAGCAGCAATGTTGTGTGTTGTAAAAGGAGGTTGGACAAACCTGGTTTGTTTTCTCTGGAACAGTGAGGAGGAGGCTATGCAGCACCCACGTCAGGGCCACCAGACTCAAAAAGAATTACTTTCCCCATGCAGTAACGCAAATCAATACCTCCACCCATTAACCCACCCCTCCACAATGCCACCACCACTACCTTGTCACTTCCTATCAGTCATTTTATGTACAGACAGTCCTGTGCCTAGTGTCACTTTATGGACATACAGTCAATCTATGTATATAAACTATCTTATATGGTAATAGTTTTTTTTTATTATGTACTTTATCTTATTGTGTTTTTTTGTGCTGCATTAAATCTGGAGTGACAATTATTTCATCTTCCCCCTTCCTTCACAGTCCTGAAGAAGGGTCTCAGACCGAAATATTGACTATTTACTCTTTTCCATAGATGCTGCCAAACCTGCTGAGTTCCTCCAGTATTGTGTGTGTGTTGCTTTGAACTTCCAGCATCTGCAGACTCTCTCGTGTTTGTGAATTATTTCATTCGCCTTTACACTTGTGTACTGGAAATGACATTAAATATTCTTGAATCTTGAACAGTGGAGACTGAGGGGAGATCTGATTGAGGTTTATATGATTACAAGAGGCAAGATAGATAGCATCGTTTTCCCAGGGTTAAAATGTCTAATACAAGCTGCCCATTTTAATTCCACTTCCCATTGCCATTCCGATATGCCACTCCATGGCCTCTTCGACTGTCGTGATGAGGCCACACCCAGGTTGGAGGAACAACACCTTATATTCTGTCTAGGTAGCCTCCAATCTGATGGCATGAACATTGATTTCTTGAACTCCCAGTAATGTCCCCCCTTCTTCTTCATGTCCCATCCCCTTTTCCCTTTCTCACCTTATCTCCTTGCCTGCCCGTCACCTCCCTCTCATGATCGTTCCTCTTTTTCTTTCTTCCATGGCCTTCCGTCCTCTCCTATCAGACTCCCCCTTCTCCAGCCCTTCATCTCTTTCACCAACTTCCCAGCTCTTTACTTCATCCCTCCCCCAGATTTTACCCATCATCTTGTGTTTCTCTCTCCCCTCCCCTACCTTTCAAATCTACTCCTCATCTTTTTTTCTCCAGAACTGCCAAAGGGTCTCGGCCTGAAACATCGATTGTACTCTTCTCCACAGATGCTGCCTGGCCTGCTGAGTTCCTCCAGCATTTTTTGGATTTCCAGCGTCTGTAGATTTTCTCTTGTTTGTAATACGCGAGGGAATGTATTTAAGGTGATAGGGGCAAGTTTGTGGTTTTTCCCCCCACACAGAGAGTGGCAGGTGCCTGGAATGCGCTGCTTGGAATGGTGATGGAGGCAAACACAATACTTCAAGAGGCACATACAGGAAGTGGAAGGACATGGACAGTGCGTACCTTAGGGATTAGTTTAGTGAGGCATTTAATTGTTAGTTTAATTAGTTCGGCACAGCACCGTGCTGGACATTGTGCCAAAAGACCGGTTCCTGTCCTGTCCTCTAAGTATAACACGATACATTAAGGGGTAGAACAGTAATGTAGCAGTCAGCATTACACTATTAACGCTACTGCCTTTAAGGGGTTTGTACGTTCTCCCCATGACTGTGTAGGTTTCGTCCGGGTGCTCCAGTTTCCTCCAACATCCCAAAAATGTACAGGTTAGAGTCAGTGAGTTGTGGGCATGCTGAGTTGGTGCCAGAAACATCGATGACACTTGTGGGCTGCCTCAACCACAATCCTTGTGGATTTGATTTGATGCAAAAGCAACAAATTTCACTGCATGTTTCAACATATATATGGCAAATGAATTTAATCTCTCTCTCTCTTTGTCATTCTGTTTCTCTCTCTCTATGACCACATTGTGAACAGCAATGTGGTACACGAGAATGAAAAGAAGACTCTTGTGATTCTATATGGGAACAGAGTATTTAGACACAGTCCAAGCCATTCAGACCAAATACTGGCCTGTTGCCACACTGCTGGTTTGACATAACTGCTGGGTCATGTTGCAGCACAGAGTTTTGCAATCTGTGCATTTTATACCCAAGTAGCTGCAGTAATATGGATTCCACTGCACCAGTTCCACTCTGCACCCCTAGCAGTGGGCACCCCATGAGTAATTTAACACCTTGTGGTGCAGTGGGACATCCCAAGAAGCAAAGGCTGCCCCAGTCAAGCAGTTCAGCTGCTGCAAGGGGTAAGGAGGGGGGGGTGGTGGGGGAATCAACATCATAAACAAGAATCACATCATTCAAGGCAGACTGTGAAAATGAATAGAGAGAAGTAGAAAGCCTTGCGAAATGGACTGCCCAAAGTGCAATAAAAGTAGAGCTGGTTCAGGGCCTGGAATTCTGCAAAGGGTGTCTACTACAGCTGGGGATCAGTGGCTCCCATGTCTGTTTTGTGCTGTTCTGCTGAACAATGTGGGTATGCTATGTTAAAGCCGGAATGTGTGGCGATGCCCACAGGCTGCCCCAGCACAATCCTCATACTGTGTTGGTTGTTGACACAAATGGTGTATTTCACTGTATGTTTCAATATACATCTGACAATACACTAAGTGGCTATTTTATTCGGCACCTCCAGTACCTAATAAAGTGGCTACTGAGTGTATGTTTGTGGTCATCGACTACTGTAGTCCATCTGCTTCAAGGTTTGATGTGTTGTGCATTCAGAGATGCCTTCTGATAGGAAGGCATTATAAATCAATAAATAAATAATAAATCAATCTGGCCATTCCTCTCTGACCTCTCTCATTAACAAGGCGTTTTCACCCAAAGACCTGCTTTTTTTTTGCATGATTCTCTGTAAACACGAGAAACTGTTGTGCGTGAAAATCCCCAGGAGATCAGCATTTTCTGAGATACTCAAACCACCCTGCCTGGCACCAATAATCATTCCACGGCCAAAGTCACGTAGATCACATTTCTTTCTCATTTTGCTGTTTGGTCTGAAAAACAACTGAATGTCTTGATATGCCTGCATGCTTTTATGCATCGAGCTGCTGCCACATGATTAGATGACTAGATATTTGCATTAACGAGCAGGTATACAGGCGTACCTAATGAAGTGGCTACTGTGTGCAGCTAATCTTTTAAAAAGAATCTGTTCAAACATATCAAACAATTCTTTACATAGTGCACTGAGGTAAAACAACAATGCCAAGTAAGGTATAATAGCTGCAAAGAAAATGCAATGCAAGTAGACAATGAAGCTGTTCCAAACTTTTAAATCTCCTTTCTAATTGTGTTTATCTTGGGGGAGGTGGAGAGAAGAAAAGTTGTTGCAAATTAAGTTTCACAACACGTGGCAGACTGCAACAAAACCAGCGGCTTCGCTTCCTGTCCGCCCGCACTGCACTGCAAAGGGTGAAGATGTCCTGGCCATGGCAACTAAACAAACGAAAAATATCTAATGCCAAAACCAACGGCTTGTGAAAATATCCAATGCCAAGACCGTAGGCTTAGGAAAATAATCCCTTAATACAAAAGAACAATCCTGTTTTTCCTAGTCAGTGATTGATGGAGTATTTGACCCACTCCATCAGGAGATGAAAGGCAGGTCAGTTTTGGAATTACACCTGACGTGGGATATTGGAATTGGTTTATGATTCCCAAGATCCTCTTTGTTCCTCCGCACTGCTAAGAATCCTGCCATTAACTCTGTATTCTGCTTTCAAATTCAACCTTTCACGGGCATTCTGCTATGCCGTGAGAATCATAAGAGTGAGACACAAGAGACTGCAGGCGCTGAAATCTGGAGCAACATATGAAGTGCTGGAGGAACTCAGTGGGCCAGGCAGCATCTGTCAAATTGACGCTCTGGGTTGAGACCCTTTATGTGCAACAGTAGAATACCTCAACACTTCGGAAGGAAAAACAATTAGTATTTCTTAGCCAAGATGAAACACTGACTATTTCCCTCCACAGATCTTTGTACGTGCTGGAGATTTAAAGAATGAGGGGGGATGTTATGGAAATCTACTGAATATTGAATTGAATTAAAATGACTTTATTTCTTACATCCTTCACATATGTGAGGAGTAAAAATCTTTACATTACGTCTCTGTCTGAATGTGTAAATTATAGTAATTTGTAATAAATAGTACATACAGTAAGAACTACAACAGAACAGTCAGTATAGCTTAGAAATACAATTGTATCAGCGTGAATTAATCAGACTGGTGGCCTGGTGGAAGAAGCTGTCCTGGAGCCCGTTGGTCCTGGCTTTTATGCTGCAGTAACATTTCCCAGATGGTAGCAGCTGGAACAGTTTGTGGTTGGGGTGACTCGGGTCCCCAGTGATCCTTCGGGCCTGTTTTACGCACCTGTCGCTGTAAATGTCCGGAATAGTGGGAAGTTCACATCCACAGATGCGTAGGGTTGTCCGCACAACTCTCTGCAGAGCCCTGCGATTGAGGGAAGTACAGCTCCCATACCGGGCAATGATACAGCCAGCCAAGATGCTCTCAATTGTGCCCCTGTAGGAAGTCCTTTAGGATTCAGGGACTCATACCGAACTTCTTCAACCATCTGAGGTGAAAGAGGTGTTGTTGTGCATTTCTCACCACACAGCCGGTATGTACTAAAGGCCTAGATAGAGTAGACATAGAGAGGATAGGGGGACAGTCTCAGAATAGAAGGACATCCCTTTAGAACAGATGAGGAGGAATTTCTTTAGCCAGATGGTGAATCTCTGGAATTCCACGCCATCACTGGCTGTAGAGGCCAAGTCATTGGGTATATTTAAAGTGGAGGTTGATAGGTTCTTGATTAGTCGGGGTGTCAAAGGTTACGGGAAGAAGGCAGGAGAATGGGGTTAACAGGGACAATAAATCAGCCATGATGGAATGGTGGAGCAGAGTCAATGGGCTGAATAGGCTAATTCTGCTCCTATGTTGTACGTTTGTATGTATGTAGTAAGTGAGAGTGAATCTGATGAGGGGTGGCTATTACTAACCTTGTCCTTGGAGTTGAGGACGACGGCCTGGTTGTGAGGAACTCGCACCACGTGGTGATCAAAGCCAGACGTCGGGAGCCAGACCCGGGCCGGAAGCTTGTGATTCAGCAGTGACAGCTCGGAGATGAGCCTCTGCGTCTTCTGTTCCTTGGTGTGCAGGGTGACCAGCCGTTTGCCGATCCCCATGAGTGACTTGATAAACTCCCTCTCGGGTGCCAGCCTGGCAGGTTGCTGCAGGAGACAATGGGCGGAAGGTCAAGGTCAAGGTCAAGGTACAATGGATACAGCACACTGCTCTCACACACCTTCTCTATCTCAGAACCCCACAAAAGTATGGGGTTATCCCCAGCTTACAAGAGCTTGAATTACATGCACCCGTACAGCGCAGGAGCAGAATCACACCATTCAGCCCAACATGGCTCATTCATTGTCTCTCTCAACCCTGTTCTACCTTATTTCCATAACTTTTGATGCCCTAATCAAGAACTTATTAACCTGTGCTTTAAAAATATACCCATTGACTTAGCCTCCACAGACGGTAATGAATTCCGCAGAGTCACCATCCTCTGGCTGAAGTCGCTCTTCCTCATCTCTGTAACTGGATCTTGGACTTCTTGACGGAAAGGCCACAGCCAGCCCGTGTTGGCAGAAACACCTCCAGCTCCATCATGTTGAGCACTATCGCTCCCCAGGGCTATGTGCTCAGCCACTGCTGTTCGAGCTGAATCGTGAAGTTTGCTGATGTGGCTGGCCTCATCAACAATGACTACGACTAGGCGGTGTACGGAGAGCAGGTAAAGCAGCTGGTAGAATGGTGCAAGCACACCACCTTGAGTCCCGATATGGACCAGACCAAAGGGATAACTGAAGACTTCAGGATGGTGCAGGCTGGCCACTCCTCACTGCAATATAATGGATGATCTCACCGGGTCCCTCAACACCACCTCTTTGGTCAAGAAAGCACAGCTATGTCTCCACTTCCTATGGAGATTGAGTCGAACAAGCACCCCCGCCCCTACCCCACAAGTCTAACCAATTTTTATAGGAGCTTCTGTTCTGACCAACTGCATCATCAGCGTCTAGTATGGGAATTGCAAAGCACCTGACAGCAACTCGCAAAGGATTGCGAGGACTTCTGAGAGGATCATCAGGGTCTCTCTTTCACCTATCTGAGATATTTACCAGCAGCACTTGCATTCACAGGGCCCTTAGCATTGTCAATGATCCCTCCCATCGATCCAACTATCTCTAAGACCCCACTAGGAGGTACCGCAGCATCTAGACAAGAATTGTTAGAATGGGAAACAGCTTCTGCCCCCCCGGCTGTGAGACGACAGAACTCCCTGCCACCACTGAGATCTCATCACACACGAATTACAGTTAGCGTTATACTGTTTACTTTTTAACTTCTGTCATAAATGCATCTTATTATTTGTTAATTTACTTGTTGTGTGAGTTATATGTACTGTGTTGTGTACCTTGGTCTGGAGGAATGTCCCCACATTTGGCAATATACATGTGTACAGTTGAATGACAACTGATCCCACTCCTAAATAAGATCATAAGATATAGGAGCAGAAGTAGGCCATTCGGCCCATTGAGTCTGCTCCACTATTCAATCATGGGCTGATCCAATTCTTCCAGTCATCTCCACTTCCCTGCCCTCTCCCCATACCCTTGATGCCCTGGCTAATCAAGAACCTTTCTATCTCTGCCTTAAATGCACCCAATGACTTTCTTCTATTCTGAGACTGTGCCCTCTGGTCCTAGACTCCCCCACTCTCCTCAACAATACACCATGTCCATTCTATCTAGGTCTTTCAACATTTGATACGTTTCAATGAGATACCTCCTCATTCTTCTAAGCTCAAATAAGTACAGGCCCAGAGCCATTCAAATACTCCTCATATGCTAACCATTTCATTCCCGGGATTATTTTCGTAAACATTCCCTGGACCCTCTCTAATGCCTCTCTGAACTTGCCTGCACAGCCCCTTTTCCCAATATGCTCTTTCCAAACTACCGCAATCTTACTCCACAGAGATAAAATCTGAGCCTAGACAGTAGGAATACCAATTAAACAGGGTCTTGATACTAGGGCAATCTGTTATTCACAGTGAAAGTTTTAAATCAGTGACCTGCTCCTGTTCATCATTGCTATAATCCATTTATTAATCCCTCTGCCTGGTGACACTTTCCAGGGCTGGTGGTTACAACCAAGTTAATTCTAAACAAGTGCTGGTTACTCAAACTACTTTCTGAATTTCAGGGTTAAATGGTCATTCTTAAACTGAGAGAAGCCAGTTCTATGAACAACAATTTACATTTATTTAGCACCTTCAGCATTCACTGTGCCTCAGTATATGTTACAATCATAAACTCATTAACCACAATGTATTGGTTCATTATTGTGATCACGAAGAACCCTCACCACACAAGACATGCCCTCTTCTCATTGCTACCATCAGGGAGCAGGTACAGGAGCCTGAAGACACACACTCAACATTTCAGGAACAGCTTCTTCCCCTCCATCATCATATTTCTGAACAGACAATGAACCCACAAACACTACTTCACTATTTTTGCTCTCTTTTTGCAGGATTATTTTACATAAGGACTGGAGGCCCAGAGTAGGCCTGTGTATTTTATTTTATTTAGTGGTACAGCACAGAACAGGCCCTTCTGTCCCTTCAAGCTACAATGCCTAGCAACCCCACAACCCCAATTAACTCTAACCTACGGATTTAGACAGATTAATGGAATGGACAAGAAAGCGGCAAATGAAATACAATGTTGGTAGTAGAAATAAATGTGCAGACTATTTTCTAAATGGGGAGAAAATCCAAAAAATCTGAGCTGCAAAGGGACTTGGGATTCCTTGTGCAGAACACCCAAAAGGTTAACTTGCAGGTTTGAGTTGGTGGTGAGGAAGGCTGTCGCATTCATTTCAAGAGGTTAAGTTATTCTAGGGATATGATGCTGAGGCTTTATAAGACACTGGTGAGGCCTCACTTGAATATTGTGAACAGTTTTGAGCTTCTCATTTAGAAAAAGATGTGCTGGTTTCTCATTTAAGAGGTTCACAAGGATGATGATTCCAGGAATGAAGGGGTTATCGTACGAGGACCGTTTGATGGCTCTGGGTCTGTATCCACTGGAATTTAGAAAGATTGCGGGGGGGGGGGCGGAGGATCTCATTGAAACCTTTCGAATGTTGAATGGCCTAGACCAGGGGTCGGCAACATAGATCACGTATTAATTGTTTATTATTTATTGTAGTGCCTGCACTGTTTTGTGCACTTTATGCAGTCCTGGATAGGTCTGTAGTCTAGTGTAGTTTTTCTGTTTTTATTATGTAGTTCAGTGCAGTTTTTGTATTGTTTCATGTAGCACCATGGTCCTGGAAAACGTTGTCTCATTTTAACTATGTTCTGTACCAGCAGTTATGGTTGAAATGACAATAAAAAGTGACTTGACTTAATGAGCGGACGGTGGGCCAAATAAATGCCATAAAAAACTTGAAGTATGGGAATTATCCATTTAAATACATCTAGTTATGTTTTGCCTCAAATTAATGAATAACGCATGCTAGAAAATCATTTGGGTTTAACCAAGGATGCCAATTAGTAATTAAAGAACTCAATTAAGGCATCTTTTGAATCTATTAAAAGGACACAAAGAATCTTTAAACATAAAACGTATGAACATGATGCATTGAATGGTGGTAAATTGAGTATAATAAAAAAGAAAATTTTAATGCCAGCAGTCGATAAATCAATGTGAAACTTGATGCTGTTAGTTGCTTGAAAGCTTCTCAATATTGGGTGTCAGACTTGTTGATGCCAAGAGCAAGACATTATCCAGATGGGCATCAGTCAATCTTGTTCTCAAATGGTTCTTGGTGTGCTACATTTTTGAAAATAATTGCTCACACAGGTAAGTGCTGCCAAACAACGATGCCATCACATGCAAATATCTGGATATTTAACATGAATTTCTTGTTAAGACACAGTGACGCTCTTTCTGTTTACAAGTTTGAACGATCCCATCTGAAAACCTGCACATACACAGAGAGTATCTAATACATATTAATAAGGTAGTCTGCCTTCCCATCATTCGTATACACTGGTGTTTGGTTTGGAACAAAACGGAACCTGAGGCCAGTGTAACAAGACGCCATGCACGTCCATCAGTGTGGTCGCGTGAAACACTCAGAATAAGGAAAAATTGCTCGCGGGCCGGATAAGCATAGTATCTCAGTATTTGCTCGCGGGCCAGTCAAAGTACCTTCGTGGGCCGGATCTGGCCCGCAGGCCATAGGTTACCTACCCCTGGCCTAGACAGAGTAGATGTGGAAAGGATCTTTCCCATGGTGGGAGAGTCTAGGACAAGAGGGCACAGCTTCAAGATAGAGAGGCAGCCATTTAAAACAGAGATGCCAAGAAAATTTTGTTCGCCGGGGTGGTGAATTTGTGGAATTTGTTACCACAGGCATCTGTGGAAGCCAGGTCGTTGAGTGTATTTAAGACCATAAGACATAGGAGCAGAATTAGGCCATTCAGCCCCTCAAGCCCACTCTGCCATTTCATCATGGCTGATCCCGGATCCCAGTCAACCCCACACATCTGCCCTCTCACCATATCCCTTGATGCTCTGACCAATCAAGAATCTATTCACATCCGTTATAAATATACCCATGGACTTAGCCACCACCAGTCTGTGGCAGAGCATTCCACAGATTCAACGCTCCTTGGCTAAAAAAAATCCTCCTTACTTCTGTTCTAAAAGGTCACCCCTTAATTTTGAGGCTGTGCCATCTAGTTGTGGATACCCCCACTAGAGGGAACATGCTCTGCACATCCACCTTACCTAGTCCTTTCAACATTCAAGCAACACACATCAAAGTTGCTGGTGAACGCAGCAGGCCAGGCAGCACCTCTAGGAAGAGGTACAGTCGATACTTTGGGCCGAGACCCTTCGTCAGGACTAACTGAAGGAAGAGCTAGTATCTCTTACCAGCTCTTCCTTCAGTTAGTCCTGACGAAGGGTCTTAGCCCGAAACGTCGACTGTACCTCTTCCTAGAGATGCTGCCTGGCCTGCTGCATTCACCAGCAACTTTGATGTGTGTTGCTTGAATTTCCAGCATCTGCAGAATTCCTCGTGTTTGCCTTTCAACATTTGGTAGGTTTCAATGAGATCCCCCCCCATTTTTCTAAATTCCAGTGAGTACAGGCCTAAAGCTGCCAACGCTCCTCATATGTTAACCTCTTCATTCCCCGAATCATCCTCATGAACCTCCTCTGGACTCTCTCCAATGACAATACTGTACATCCTTTCAGAGATAAGGGACCCAAAACTGTTGACAATACTCCAACTGCAGCCTGACTAGTGTCTAATAAATCTTTAGCATTATCTTGTTGTTTTTATATTCTATTCCTCTTGAAATAAATGCCAACATTGCATTTGCCTTCTTTACCACAGACTCAACCTGTAAATTAACTTTCTGGGAGTCTTGCACAAGGACTCCCAAGTCGCTCTCCAATTCTGATGTTTGAACTTCTCCTGATTTAGATAATAGTCCGCACTATTGTTCCTTTTACCTAAATGCATTATCGTACATTTCTCAACACTGTATTCCATCTGCCACTTTTTTGCCCATTCTTCTAACTTGTCTAAGTCCTGACGCAATCATATTGCTTCCTCAGCTCTACCTACCCCCACATCTATCTTCGTATCATTCGCAAACTTTGCCACAAAGCCATCAATTCCACTATCTAAATCTTTGACAAACAAGCTGACCCTGAGGAACAGCACTTTGTAATAGCAATGGCACTCACTCCTGCTCCCTGACACTCATGGACCTCTGGCACACTGCTAGTGCCTTCCACAGTAAAGACTTCGAGTAAACAACAGGAATTCTGCAGATGCTGGAAATTCAAGCAACACACATCAAAGTTGCTGGTGAACGCAGCAGGCCAAGCAGCATCTGTAGGAAGAGGTGCAGTCGACGTTTCAGGCCGAGACCCTTCGTCAGGACTAACTGAAGGAAGAGTGAGTAAGGGATTTGAAAGCTGGAGGGGGAGGGGGAGATGCAAAATGATAGGAGAAGCCAGGAGGGGGAGGGATAGAGCCGAGAGCTGGACAGGTGATAGGCAAAAGGGGATACGAGAGGATCATGGGACAGGAGGTCCGGGAAGAAAGACGGGGGGGGGTGACCCAGAGGATGGGCAAGAGGTATATTCAGAGGGACAGAGGGAGAAAAAGGAGAGTGAGAGAAAGAATGTGTGCATAAAATGAGTAACAGATGGGGTACGAGGGGGAGGTGGGGCCTAGCGGAAGTTAGAGAAGTCAATGTTCATGCCATCAGGTTGGAGGCTACCCAGACGGAATATAAGGTGTTGTTCCTCCAACCTGAGTGTGGCTTCATCTTTACAGTAGAGGAGGCCGTGGATAGACATGTCAGAATGGGAATGGGATGTGGAATTAAAATGTGTGGCCACTGGGAGATCCTGATTTCTCTGGCGGACAGAGCGTAGATGTTCAGCAAAGCGGTCTCCCAGTCTGCGTCGGGTCTCACCAATATATAAAAGGCCACATCGGGAGCACCGGACGCAGTATATCATCCCAGTCGACTCACAGGTGAAGTGATGCCTCACCTGGAAGGACTGTTTGGGGCCCTGAACGGTGGTAAGGGAGGAAGTGTAAGGGCATGTGTAGCACTTGTTCCGCTTACACGGATAAGTGCCAGAAGGGAGATCAGTGGGGAGGGATGGGGGGGACAAATGGACAAGGGAGTTGTGTAGGGAGCGATCGCTGCGGAATGCAGAGAGAAGGGGGGAGGGAAAGATGTGCTTAGTGGTGGGATCCCGTTGGAGGTGGCGGAAGTTACGGAGAATAATATGTTGGACCCGGAGGCTGGTGGGGTGGTAGGTGAGGACCAGGGGAACCCTATTCCTAGTGGGGTGATGGGAGGATGGAGTGAGAGCAGATGTATGTGAAATGGGGGAGATGCGTTTAAGAGCAGAGTTGATAGTGGAGGAAGGGAAGCCCCTTTCTTTAAAAAAGGAAGACATCTCCCTCATCCTAGAATGAAAAGCCTCATCCTGAGAGCAGATGCGGCAGAGACAGAGGAATTGCGAGAAGGGGATGGCGTTTTTGCAAGAGACAGGGTGAGAAGAGGAACAGTCCAGATAGCTGTGAGAGTCAGTAGGCTTATAGTAGACATCAGTGGATAAGCTGTCTCCAGAGACAGAGACAGAAAGATCTAGAAAGGGGAGGGAGGTGTCGGAAATGGACCAGGTAAACTTGAGGGCAGGGTGAAAGTTGGAGGCAAAGTTAATAAAGTCAACGAGTTCTGCATGCGTGCAGGAAGCAGCGCCAATGCAGTCGTCGATGTAGCGAAGGAAAAGTGGGGGACAGATACCAGAATAGGCACGGAACATAGATTGTTCCACAAACCCAACAAAAAGGCAGGCATAGCTAGGACCCATATGGGTGCCCATAGCTACACCTTTAGTTTGGAGGAAATGGGAGGAGCAAAAGGAGAAATTATTAAGAGTAAGGACTAATTCCGCTAGACGGAGCAGAGTGGTGGTAGAGGGGAACTGATTAGGTCTGGAATCCAAAAAGAAGCGTAGAGCTTTGAGACCTTCCTGATGGGGGATGGAAGTATATAAGGACTGGACATCCATGGTGAAAATAAAGCGGTGGGGGCCAGGGAACTTAAAATCATCAAAAAGTTTAAGTTCTCTGCCATTTCTTTGTTCTCCTATTACTACCTCACCAGCATCATTTTCTAGCGGTCGAATATCAACTCTCACCTCCCTTCTACTCTTTATATAACTGAAAAAACTTATAGTATCCTGCTTTATATTATCAGCTAGTTTGCTTTCATATTCCATGTTTTCCCTTCTTTTAGCTTTTTTAGTTAGCCCTGGTTGGATTTTAAAAGCTTGCCAACCAGCCAACTTCCCACTCACTTTTGCTAGCTCATATGCCCTTTCCTTGACTTTTATGCAGTCCTTAACATCCCTTGTCAGCCACAGTTGCCTAGCCTTGCCATTTGAGAACAACTTCTGTGGGACATACCTATCATGCGCATTGTGAACTATTCCTAGAAACTTCAGCCACCTCTGTTCTGCCACCATCCCTGCAAGTATTCCTCTCCAATCCACCTGGGCAAGCTCCTCTCTCATGCCTCTGTAATTCCCTTTATTCCACTGCGATATTGATACATGTGACTTGTGCTTCTCACTCTCAAATTGCAGTATGAATTCAGTCATATTATGATCATTGCTTCCTAAGAATTCCTTTTATGTTCAGATGACTAATAAAATCGGGGTAATTATGCAACACCTAATCTAAGGTAGCCTTTCCCCTAGATGACTCGAGGACAAGCTACTCTAAAAAGTCATCTCATAGGCATTCAACAAGTTCCCTCTCCTGCGTTTTGACACCAACCTGATTTCCCAATCCCCTTGCATATTGAAGTCACCATTACAATTGTGACATAACCCTTACTACATGCCCTTTCCAGCTCCCATAATTGAAGGCAGAGATTGATGGGTTCCTGAGAGGGCACGGCATCAAAGGTTGCGGAGAGAAGACCAGGCAGTGGGACTGAGAAGGGAAGAAAGGATCAGCTATGATTGAATGGTGGAAAAGAATTGATGGGTCAAATACCCTAAATCTGCTATGTCTTATAGTATAACCACGGGACATTTAACAATGACCAATTAACCTACCCAAAATGTCTTTGGACAGCGGAAGGAAACTGGAGCACCTGGGGAAAAGCAATGCATTCCACAGAGACTCCTTATAGAATGACGCCGGAATTGAACTCCAAACTCCGGAACGCCCTGAGCTGTTGTGGTAGTGTAACCGTTACACTACCGTGTGAGTGGATGGATGGATGGAAAGGATGGGAAACGGGCTTGCTTTGTTTTTGCTGTGTTGTTTTGATTTGTTGTCGTTGTTCTGTGCTGCTCTGCCAAGCATTGGGATTAATAAATACATCTAACAGAAAGTGCAGAGCAGATAAATGATAAAGTGCACAATAATAACAAAGTAGATTGTTGAGGCCTGGAGTCAGCAGATCCTGAGTGCCCGGGATGGGATGTGACAGGAGTCCTGCTGTCTTGTCTGTCTCCTGGTGATCTGATTCGAGTTATCAGGCGTGTTGAGGCGATATACACCTCTGGGGGTTGGGGGAGCGACAAACATAGAACAATACAGTGCTTCGGCCAGACTGCGTTACAGAGAGAGAGAGAGAGAGAGAGAGAGAGAGAGTGGTCGGTGTGTGGAACACACTGCCAGGGCTAGTGGTAGAGGCAGATACATTAGGGACATTTAATAGACTCTTATGCACATGGCAGAATGAAAAATGGAGGGCTATGTGGGAGGGAAGAGTTAGATTGATCTTAAAGTAGGTTAAAAGGTCAGCACAAGATTATGAGCCAAACAACCTGTACTGTTCTATAGTGGTGCTAGAAAGTTTGTGAACCCTTTGGAATTTTCTCTATTTCTGTATTTAGTTTTGAGAAAAATGTTCCAATATTACATGTATTTGTTGGAAAAAGTATGTGGACCTCTAGGATTATCAGTTCATTTCAAGGGGAAATTAGAGTCAGGCGTTTCAATCAATGGGATGACAATCAGGTGAGAGTGTGGGAGGCCCTGCCCTATTTAAAGAAGATAAACCTGAGTCTTCACTATCAAAGTCTAATCTTCACCATGGAGTTTTTTTTTGGAGTGTGCCATGTCTTAATCAAAGGAGATTTCGGAGGCCCTCAGAAAAAAAAGTTGTTGATGCTCACCAGGCTGGAAAAGGATACAAAAGCATTTCTAAAGAGTTTGGGTTCCACCAATCTACAGACAGGGAGATGGTGTACAAATAGAGGAAATTCAACACCACTATTACTCTCCCCAGGTATGGTCGACCAACAAAATCACTCCAAGTAATATTCCAGGAGGTCACAAAGAAACCCCAGGATAACATCTAAGGAGCTACAGGCTGCTTGCATTGGCTAATGTTAACAATGGTGTGCATGGCAAGATTGCAAGGAGAACATTGCTGCCTGTCTAAGGTTTGCTAAACACCATTTGGATAAGCCAAAGGCTATTGGAAGAATGTTCTGTGGATGGATGAGCCTAAAATAAAACTTTTTTGGCTTAAATGAGAAATGTTATGTTTGGTAAAAACAAACACTGTATTCCAGCACAAGAACCTCATTCCGGCTGTGAAACATGGTGGTGGCAGTGTCATGGCTTGGGCCTGCTTTGCTGTCTTGGTTCCAGGACAGCTTGTCATCATTAATGGACCTATGAATTCTGAATTGTACCAGCAAATTCTACAGGAAAATGACAGGGTATCTGTCCATGAACTGAAGCTCAAGAGAAAGTGGGTCATGCAGCAAGACGACGACCCTAAACACAGGTCAGTCTACTAAAGGAACGTTAAAGCAGAAGAAAATTCATGTTTTGGAATGGCCAAGTCAAAGTCCTGACTGCAATCCTATAGAAATGTTGTGGAAGGCCCTAAAGCAAGCAGTTCATGCAAGGAAGCCCACCAATGTCCCAGAGTTGAAGCAGTTTTGTAGGGAGGAATGGCTTAAAATTCCTCCAAGCCGATGTGCAGGACTGATCAACAGTTACCGGAAATGTTTGGTTGAAGTTATTGCTGTATAAAGGGGTCACATCAGTTACTGAAAGCAAAGGTTCACATACTGGGTCATTTTTCTCAATTATTAAATGAACAAGTAAAATGTTTTTTGTGTTATTTGTTTAATTGGGTTCTCTTCACTTAGCTTTAGGACCTATATACAGATCTGATCACATTTTAGGTCATATTTATGCAGAAATAGAGACAATTTACACAAACTTTCTCTAGCACCACTGTATGTTCTAGACTGTTCCTAAAGCAGGACAACCAAGACTGTGGCAATAGGCCCAAACAGCTGCCGCTTGTGGTTTCAAGGCTTCAGGCAAGGACTGAAGTGAAACTTGATGGCTCCACTCTTAGCCACAACAGTGTTAAAGCATCTGATCTCTGACAACAGCCCACTTGGCTTCAGGCTCTGAGCCAACTCACGGCAACCATGACCATGAGAGAGGCTCACTCCTGCTAAGCACTACCAAGGCTGGGCTGTTAATAGACATCCTAGCCCACAAGAACATCCTGGGAACACTTGGACCATGTGTGCTGGCCAGTCTGCTAACCAGCACACATTTGGAAGCAATTATAAAGACATTTAAATAATAAACTGAAATAGATAACCCCTCATGGTCTTGAACTGCTGTATCTGACCAACAGATTTTAAACAACAGGGGTCTTTTTTTAAAAATTCAGATCCATCCCTCATTTGTAATTGAGAGTAAACCACATGAAGTACGGATACCCATGGACTAAAGCAAGAACGTTAATGACTGTGGACCCCTCTTACCCCTTCTCCCCACTCCGGTGCCATTCCTCCTTCCTATCCACCCATGGCCCATTTTCTTCTCCTATCAGATTCCTCCTCCTTCAGTCCTTTATCTCTTCAACCTATCCCATCTTACATCACCCCTCCACAACCCACTTTCTCCCTCACCTGTCTTTACCTATCACCTTCCAACTTGCACTGCTTTCCCTTCCCGCCTTCTTATTCCCGTTTATCCCCCCTTCCCTTTCACTCTTGATGAAGAGACTCGGCCCTAAACGTTGACTCTTTATTCCCCTCCACAGATGAGGCCTGACCTGCTGAGTTCCTCCAGTATTTTGTGTGTTTTTCAAAAAACTCACACTCGTTTCTTCATCACACTTTATTTACTTGTGCACAAGGATAACAACCCGGACCATCACCAAACTTCTGAAGCTTGGACAAAGAAATGCCATTTTTGTACAGAAATTAACTCGATGGTTACCGTTATTGACAACCTGGTAACCATTGTAGATGTTCAAATTCCTCATCTGTATGTCATCAATCACAATAATACAGTCATTAATAGCCAATAAGATCTCCATGTTAAAGGCCAATAATACTTCAGAATTAGTAAACTTACTGACCCATAGAAAGTGTCACTTGAGAATCCTTGTTTACATTCTTATCTTGTCTCAGTATGCAAATGGATCTGGAATCCCACTGTACAAAGGGAAGCTATGCTCTTCAACAACCTTTCTTCTCTGGGTTGACTACGCACTGATTGACTACCCTTGCCTGCACACCGTTAACCCTTTTCTTGCTGCAACTTCCACAACTGAGTTGGGGTTGATGACCTATTGAGGCCCTCTGCTGGTTGGGGTCGACCATGAATGTTGCATCCCAGACATATAGGACATACACAATCAAGCCAGGCCAGTTCAATATGGAGAGCAAGCTGTTGCTTATGTAACAGGCTCTGCCTCTCCACGCTGCTGTTAAATCCAAAGGAATGGCAGAGACCAGTTTGGCACCAGAGGTGTTGCAGGAGTTGCCAGACAGCGTTGAACTCAATGAAGGACAGCCTTAAGGACTCCAGCTCCAGCGTTTTCCTCAGGGTTTACTCCTGAAGTCTTCCCTATGAGTGGGTATACTCAAAAGGTGGAGAATTGCGATCGGAGTTTTCCTTCTCCTAGATGAACTGCCAACTACAGCTGACAAGCCTCATCTACCCAAAGCGACTGGTTTTCAGGTGCCAGTAACCTGCTTTTGTCTCTTCTCCTGTCAGTAGAAAACCGTTCCACCGGACTTAGTAGCTAAGCTACACATGAAGGTCAGGACTTGGACTTGGTTGTCAAACACTATTTGCCATTGGGAGCATTTAATAGGTGGTAGCCACTACCACCCAGCCTGGTTGTGACAGCCTTAAGAACCAATTTATTAATTCCATGTTACAGTCAGTGCACCATAAAATGACTGTAAATGAATGATTACACCCAGGCAAAATGGACAAGATGGTTTCCAGTAATGCTAGAGTCCAGACATGTCATTGGAATATTCATAAACACAAGAGATTCTGCAGATGCTGGAATTCCAGAGCAACATGCATAACATGCTGGAGGAACTAAGCCACTCAGGCAGCATCTATGAAAATGAATAAACAGTCGACGTTTTAGGCCTCATTAACTTGATGAAGGGTCTCGGCTCGAAACATCGACTGTTTACTCATTTCCACTGGAATGTTCATCTAGGAATATGCACTTGTACACTGGAACAACAGAATGTCCACTTCTAGAAGGTGTAAATTAGAAGTAAGATCTGAAGAATCTACACTTGGGGGTAGCAGTAACCATTACAAAAACAAAAGAACCATGAGAGGTATGGCACAAGATCACACGATCACGATCTCGTAACTCAACTCCAGTCAGCTGCCTGAATTACTATGTACTCACCAGCTGAAAATATGAATCTAATAGAAAAAAAGGACCAAGCATTCAAAACATTCTAAAGGATAACAGCCATGAGGAAAGGATTCCTCCCAATCTGTCCCGAACATACAACTACCAATATCCAAACTTCTCTTAAGTGCTCTATTTGCTTTATTCTTAGGACAGGTCCAATGCCATATTTAACTTTGCTGATGACAACAACTGACACCAACTGATAATGAATTAGCATACAGGAGGGATCGGATACAGCAGCTTTTCCAGGTCCAACCAAGGGTGTGATTGTTCATCCTTCACATCTTTTCCACAATTGCAAGGCTCTGCTGGTTATCGAGAACATCGAGTACAGCAGGTCTACCTCGGTAGCAAGTGGCTGAACAGTGGTCGAGCTGGACTTGTTGCGCACCGTGTTGCAGCCTGCCACTCAGAGAAGAAGGCATTAGTGACAGTGTGTGGATAACATCCACTGACTCTCCTTTGTTTATCCTACCTGTTATTTCCTCAAATAAGTCAAACAGATTTGTCAAGCAAGATTTCTCCGTAAGGAAACCATGCTGACTTTGGCCTACTTTATCATGCGCCTCTAAGTACCTCGAAACCTCGTCCTTAATAATGAACTCCAACATCTTCCCAACCACTGGTGAGGCTAATAACTACCTTTCTTCTGCCTCCCTCCCATCTTTGAAGAGTGGAGTGACATTTGCAATTTTCCAATCCTCTGGAAGCATTCCAGAATCTAGTGATTTCTGAAAGATCATTACTAATGCCTCTACAATTTCTTTGGCTACCTCTTTCAGAATCCTGGGGTGTAATCCATCTGGTCCAGGTGACTTATCCACCTTCAGATCTTTCAGCTTCCCAAGCACCTTCTCCTTAGTAATTGCAATTACACTCACTTCTACCCCCGACACTCTCAAATTTCTGGCATAATGCTAGTGTGTTCCACAGTAAAGACTGACACAAAATACTTAATCAGTTCGCCCGCCATTTCCTTGTTCCCCAGTACTACCTTTCCAGCATTGTTTTCCATCATTCAGATATCCACTCTTGCCTCTCTTTTACTCTCTATATATCTGAAAAAACTTTTGGTATCCTTTTTGATATTATGGGCTAGTTTACCTTCATATTTCATCTTTTCTCTTCTTTTTGTTACCTTTGATTAGTGTTTAATCCTCTGACTTCTCTCTAATTTTTGCTCTATTATATGCTCTCCCTCTTGCCTTTATGCTATCTTTGACTTCCCTTTTCAGTCATAGTTACCTCATTCTTCCTTTAGAATACTACTTCATCTTTGTATGTACCTATCCTGCACCATCTGAATTGCCCCCAGAAACTCCAGCCATTGCTGTTCTGTCATCATCCCTGCTAGTGCCCCCTTCCAACCAACTTTTGCCAGCTCCCTTCTCATGCATCTATAGCTCCCTTTACTCCACTGATTCATCTGACTTTAATTTCTCCCCCTGAAACTGCATGGTGAATTCTATCATATCATGATCACTCCCTCCCAAGGGTTCCTTTACCTTAAGCTCCATAGTCAAATCTGGTTCATTACACAACCCCCAATCCAGAATTGCCTTTCCACTAGTGGGCTCCATCACTAACTGTTCTAAAAAACCATCTTGAGGGCATTCTACGAATTCTCTCTCTTGGGATCCAGCACCAACCTGATTTTCTCAATCTACCTGCTTACTGAAATCCCCCACGACTATCAGAACATTGCCCTTATTACAGGCCTTTTCTATTTTCCAATGAAATTTACACCCCATATCCTGGTTACTATTTGGTGGCCTGTATGCAACTCCCATTAGGGTTTTTGTACCCTTAACTCTACCCACAGGGATTCTACACCTTCTGATCCTATGTCACCTCTTTCTTAAGACTTGAACTCAGTTTTTACCAAGAGCCACCCCATCCCCTCTACCTACCTGCCTTTCCTTTGATACAAGGTGTACTTAACAACTATATTCTTCTTTCAACCACGACTCAGTGATGCCCATGTCATACTTGCCAAATCATAAATGCGCAACAAGACCATCCACCTTATTCCGTATTCAAATATATGTGCATTCAAATACAACACCTTTGGTCCTGATTTATCACCCTTTTAGATTTTTGCCCCCAATTTACATTTCAACTCATCCCATTTTGCCCAATCATCTGCCTGTCCTTCCTCAGTTTCACGACATGCTGCATTGACTTGTATACCAAATGCCCCACCCTCAACACTATCATTTCAGTTGCCATACCCCTGTCAAATTAGTTTAAACCCTCCCCAACAGCTATAGCAGACCTGTTCATATGTTTCTCCCCCCACCCCCGCCCTTGGGTTCAGGTGTAACCTCTCCTTTTATACAGGTCATACCTTCCCCAGAAGAGATACCAATGATGGAGAAATCTGAAATTGCACCTTGCATCACTTCACCTTTACTATCATCCTATCCTGCCCTGAGTGGCACATGGTACTGGGAGTAATCCAGATATTACTACCTTGGAGGCCCTGCTCTTTAGCCTCTTCCCTAAATCTCTATACTCAGTGCGCAAGATATATTCCCTCTTTCCACTTATATTATTGGCGCCAATGTACACCATGACCTCGCTGCTCACCCTCCCTCTTGAGAATCTTCTGCAGCCACTTTGAGACATGAGACATCCTGGACTCTAGCAACTGAGATGTAACACACCGTCCTGGCTTCCCTGGCACAGCTGTTGGATCTGCTGTCTGTCCCCTCACTATTGAGCCTCCTGTCACCATCACTCTGCGGGACCTTACCCTTCCCTGCTGAACTTCAGAGCTGGCCTGGCTGCTGCTGCTGCTGTGTCCCGATAGGTCATCCTCCCAACAGTATCCAAAGTGGTATACTTGTTGCTGAGGGGTATGGCACTATATTGACTGCTTACTCCCCTTACTTCTCCTGGTGGTCACACATCTACTGGGTGTGACCACCTCAGTAAAAGCCTCATAAATGAGGACTTTCCGCCTCCCAGATAGTCCCAAGTACATCCAGCTCCATTTCCTTGACCTGGGTGCACTTCCTACAGATGTAATAATTAGGGAAACTGTTAGGTACCCTGAAATCCCACACCTCACAGCAGAAACATTCCACTGCCTGAACTATCATACTACCTACACTTATCTTACCTCTAACTTCTCAAACTCTGTTCTTGTAGAAATGTGACTCCAGGATCACATCCGTGCCCCATCAATCTGCAGGCCATGACACTCAGGAACTTAGTTATTAAAAAAAAAAGTAATATGGCCTTTGTCTTCTGCTATATGTGCTGTGTTCTGTGTTTGACTGTTGATTCTGGGTTTCACACCTTGATCCCAGAGAAACAGTTTCATTTGTGTACTCATGTGTATGATTGGATGACAATTAAACTTGAACATGAACGTCTGGCTGAATGGTGCCACAACAACAAATTCTCACTCAACATCTTCCTTTGCTTAATCAGCTTCCTCTGAATTGCGTCTTGATTTGCCTCAACTACACTTCGGCCCGAAAAGTCACGAGTTTATTCTCCTCCATAGAAGCTGCCTGACTTACTCAGTTCCTCAAGCATTTTGTATATGTTGCTCTAGATTCCCAGCATCTGCAGAATCTCTTGTGGTTACACCGTGTGAGATTGTAACATACAAAACAGCTCATTCAAACTGCTTCAATATGATCACGATGGCACAAGGACGGTAGAATCTAAAGCAAGTGATGAGGAGGCATCACAGTCAGTGAGTCACTATCTCACAGAACAGTGACTTGACTCCAATCACAACCTCTGGCACTGTGCAAGTACGTGTGTGTATTTTGCGTGTTCTCCGCATAATGGCATGAGATTCCACCCTCTACCCACCTTTCCAGATCAATTGGCTACTGCACCCTCTATTGTGAACCCTCGGGAGCAGGGGGCAGAAGTTGATAGCGATATGAGGAGAATAAAATGGGTCAAGGTAGTAGGATTGGGGTGAAAATTGGCACCAGGATGACACCATCCTGATGGGCCTGCTTCTGTGCTGTATCTGTGACTCGAAGGTCATGGCTAATCTTGAACCTCAGCTTCAATTTCCTGCTTATATCCCTTGATTTCCTTAAAATCCAACAACTTATCAGGGAATAGGTTCAGGAGCATGAAGACCCACACTCAACGATTTAGGAACAGCTTCTTCCCCTCTGCCATCAGATTTCTGTACGGTCCATGAATCTACGAACGATTTTGCTCTCTTTTGGTACTGCTTATATATTTTTAAACTATTTCCCATTGTAACTTCGAGTATTTTTTTAAGTACTGCGCGATACTGCTGCTGCAAAACAATGAATTTCATGACCTACAGGTGTGTCAGTGATATTAAACAGAACAGATTTTGCAGATGCTGAAAATCTTGAGCAACACAGAAAGAATGCTGGAGGAACTCAGCAGGTCAGGCAGCATCCACGGAGGAGAATAAACAGTCGACGCTTCAGGCCGAGACCCTTCATCAGGACTCTCCAGCTGCCTGGGCCTGGAACTGCGGAATTCTCTCTCTCTCTCCCTCACATATATATATATTTTTTCTTCTTTTTCTCTCTCTCCCTCACTCTCCCCTTTAGCCCATGTTTAGCTAAGTTTGTGATCATCTACACTGATGAGGGTCCTGAACTGATGAAGGGTCCCGGCATGAAATATCAACTGTTTATCCCCCGCCACAGATGCTGCCTGACTTGCTGAGTTCCTCCAGCATTTTGTACATAAGGCTCAGTGATAATAAGCCTAATTCTGGACCTCCTTGCAAAAGAGATCAACATACCACCTGCTTTCCCAATTGCCTCTTGTACCTACCAGTAGGTGGCTGCTCATTCCCAAGGTAAAGCAATCTTTTTCCCAAACTCCTCATTGAATTGGAGCACTGTTCTCATTTCCAATTTACCTTCTACAGTCAGGTGAAAACAGGAAGATAGTCTTGGTGCCCATGCTATCAGATATTTCATAGTCTCAACAGCCTCATCCCCATGCGTTGCTACATTGACCTAATGATGGAATCCGAAGGTGGTATCTTCTGCGTTCATGCTCTTCTAGCCCTGTAGTGCCAGGACAATAATACAACTGCATGGTGAACAGTACAATCAATTGCCCACAGAGAATCACGTCACACATGGACTCCACTGGTTGCCAGCGACCCGATTCTTCCGTAAATTTTCCAAGATAGTCCTGCTTCAATGCATTCACTAATGACAGGACACAGTACATATTCCATTTGTTTAGTTATATATACACACACATACATATACATACACACACATATATACACACACACACACACAAATAACAAGCCCACCCACCTTGACCCTTATGACCAATTTAACTACTCACCCATATGAATTTGGGAAGTGGGAGTAAAATGGAGATCCCAGACGAAATCCACACGGTCAAGGGGAAAATGTACAGAAAGCAGCTGGAATTGACCCAGGGTGTCATTAGCCCTGTAATAGTTTATGCTAACTACCCACCCCTTTCCTTTACCATTAGCCCATATAAAGGGGTGACTTAAAGTCAATTAACCTACCAGCACTTCTTCAGTATACATAGTAAAACCCACACAGTCACAAAGAAAACATGCAAGCACCCGTGATGGCTTCCAATCCCGGCTCCCAAAGCACGCGCGATGGCTACTAAATCCAGCTCCCAAAGCACCCACGATGGCCACCGAACTCAGCGCTTGGTGCTGAGAGGCAACAATACTAACCGCTGTTCCTCAGTGCAGAGCCCAACAGCAAATCTTACTTTGGCCCCTTGTCCAGCAGTCCTGTTCCTCTCCTCTCTCCTCACAGTTGTTCAAATTACCGCCCTCGAGTAGTTACCCCATTCTATGTAACATTGGGATTTCCAGCGTCCTACCCACACAACCAACTGGTCTTCCCAATACAGTTGGCATATACTAATCTGCATTTGCATCCAGCAGGGGAGCATAGTGGTTAACGTAACGCTATAATGGCACTAAAAAGCCAGGTTCAATTCCCACCACTGTCTGTAAGGAGTCTGTATGTTTTCCCCATAACTGTGGGGGTTTTCTCTGGGTGCTCCGGTTTCTTCCCACATTCCAAAGACGTATGGATTGGGGGCTATCGTGTCAGTGCCAGAATGTGTAGCGACACTTGCAGGCTTCTCCCAGCAGATCCTTAGAATGCGCTGGTTGTAGGTGTCAGCAACACACTTCTCAATATGTCTTGATGTAAACGTGACAAATAAACTAACTTTTCTATAAGCATACATCCAGGACACTTCCCAATTTACTCCAGCCTTTGGGAGTTCCAACCGGCCACCACTCCACCTCCCACTCCAGATTAAAGGGTTCCAGTAATTCCTCACAAAGGCTTGGAAACCAGGACCTTCTTTTTCAGGATGTAGTTCACGATCAAACCTTTTTCAGGATGTAGTTCACGATCAAACCATGCTGGCTATTGTCTAATCACTGAACAACAGCAGCCAAGGTTAGGGAGGAAGCAAGAGGATGGCAAGGAATGAAAAAAAAATCTATGTTCCAGACCACAGCACTCTGTCCTTTCCCCACAACTAGTATGGGGGAAGGAAGGGTGGGGAGATGGAGAGGACAGAACAGCTGAAAAGATAGAAAAATCAAATACAGCAATAGGGGTGAGATGGTAATAAACATAATCCCATTAATCAACAGAGAGGCAGAATGAAGGAACCAACAGTTCTCGCAGAAACAGTATTTTCTCAGGCCAGTGTTTCTTTCATTTTGATGGGCATCAGCTTTAATCTCAGTCAGCAATCAATTGTTTTTTTTTTGCTGATTATTTTTTGTTTCTAAGATAAACATTGCGCTAGAGGGGGCCATGGGCCAGTAAGCTGTTGGTCACGATCCTTGACCCAGTCAGGGGAAGAGGCAGGGGTGGATACGGAGGGGCAGATTTCACATACAAAGGGTGGCAGGTATACGAATGAGCTGCCAAAGGAAGAGGTAAAAGTGGGTACAGGGAGAAGGTTTCATACACAGACAGTGGCGGGTATATGAGCTGCCAATACAAGGTGTCGAGGTGGGAAAAGGGGACAAGGTTTCATACATGATAGTGGTGGGTATACGAACTGCCAGTACAAGGTATTAAAGGTGGGTACAGAGGAGGTTTCATACACAGACTGTGGCGGATATATGGAATGAGCTGCCAGTGCAAGGTGCAGAGGTGGGTACAGGGGAGAAAGTTTCATACACAGACAGTGGTGGGTATACAAGATGCCAGTGCAAGGTGCAGAGGTGGGTACAGGGGAGAAAGTTTCATACACAGACAGGGTGGGTATACAAGATGCCAGTGCAAGGTGCAGAGGTGGGTACAGGGGAGAAAGTTTCATACACAGACAGTGGTGGGTATACAAGATGCCAGTGCAAGGTGCAGAGGTGGGTACAGGGGAGAAAGTTTCATACACAGACAGTGGTGGGTATACAAGATGCCAGTGCAAGGTGCAGAGGTGGGTACAGGGGAGAAAGTTTCATACACAGACAGTGGTGGGTATACAAGATGCCAGTGCAAGGTGCAGAGGTGGGTACAGGGGAGAAAGTTTCATACACAGACAGTGGTGGGTATACAAGATGCCAGTGCAAGGTGCAGAGGTGGGTACAGGGGAGAAAGTTTCATACACAGACAGTGGTGGGTATACAAGATGCCAGTGCAAGGTGCAGAGGTGGGTACAGGGGAGAAAGTTTCATACACAGACAGTGGTGGGTATACAAGATGCCAGTGCAAGGTGCAGAGGTGGGTACAGGGGAGAAAGTTTCATACACAGACAGTGGTGGGTATACAAGATGCCAGTGCAAGGTGCAGAGGTGGGTACAGGGGAGAAAGTTTCATACACAGACAGTGGTGGGTATACAAGATGCCAGTGCAAGGTGCAGAGGTGGGTACAGGGGAGAAAGTTTCATACACAGACAGTGGTGGGTATACAAGATGCCAGTGCAAGGTGCAGAGGTGGGTACAGGGGAGAAAGTTTCATACACAGACAGTGGTGGGTATACAAGATGCCAGTGCAAGGTGCAGAGGTGGGTACAGGGGAGAAAGTTTCATACACAGACAGTGGTGGGTATACAAGATGCCAGTGCAAGGTGCAGAGGTGGGTACAGGGGAGAAAGTTTCATACACAGACAGTGGTGGGTATACAAGATGCCAGTGCAAGGTGCAGAGGTGGGTACAGGGGAGAAAGTTTCATACACAGACAGTGGTGGGTATACAAGATGCCAGTGCAAGGTGCAGAGGTGGGTACAGGGGAGAAAGTTTCATACACAGACAGTGGTGGGTATACAAGATGCCAGTGCAAGGTGCAGAGGTGGGTACAGGGGAGAAAGTTTCATACACAGACAGTGGTGGGTATACAAGATGCCAGTGCAAGGTGTAGAGGTGGGTACAGGGAAGGTTTCATATGCAGACAGTGGCGGGTATACAAGCTGCCAGTCCAAGAGGTGGGAAAAGGGGAGGTTTCAGACACAGACAATGGCGGGTATATGAAACAAGCTGCCAGAAGAAAGGGTAGAGGTGGGTACTGAGGAGAAGGTTTCACACACAGAGGATGGCAAGTACATGGAACGAGTTGCCAAAGGAAGAGGTAGAGCGAGGTAGAGCCCATCTAGTCCATGCTGAACTATTACTCTGTCATGTCAAGGCGGCTTGACATTTTCCCATGCATCCATTTTGGTCTGGCTCTGCCCTTGGGGGTTTTGATGGGAGACCGGGGATGGAGCATTAAGGCTGCAGCCAATCTGTCCAGCACACCTTTAGTGGGATGGCCTCAAAGGAGTGTTGCCCTGATGGGAGCCAGTGCCCCCTTGCCACTGGATAATCAACATGAGGGTATTCCCTCATGCCTACAGGGTGGTATAGAAGGAAACTTTAGGGGGTGCTATGCTAGCCTACAGGCCAAATCATTGGGTATATTTAAAGTGGAGGTTGATAGGCATGTAATTAGCAAGGGGAGAAGGCAGGAGGATGGGGATTTTGAAACTCTGCTCAGCCAATCAACATGTTTAATTGGACGGCTTCAAGGGAGTTTTACCTTGGCGGGAACCTACACTACAGTCTCTGCAGATAACTGGGTCTACAGGGGTCAAGGAGGAAATTTGGGGCGGGGGGGGGTGGTATGCCAGCCTATGTATTTTGAACTGCTCAGCCAATCAAAATGTTTTTCAGGTCTATTGCCCTGAGTAGCACTCGGAGGAAATACTGTTTAGAAGGAAGCAGCCAGCAACCCAGCCACCACAACAAGAACTGGACACTTACAGTGCGGTCATCTCTACCAATACTCTCATTACTGGACGAAAGCGCCTGGGAAACAGGGGGAAGGAAAGGTTGTGTTATTATTTCTTTCAATCTTTGCACAAGAAACTCTCTCGCGTAGCGGTTAACATGACACTATTACAGCTCGGGGGGGGGGCGTCGGATTTCGGAGATCAATTCCAGCGTCCTCCATAACAAAGTTTGTACTTTCTTCCCGTGTGCATGTGGGCTTCCTCCGGTTTCCTCCCACAATTCAAAGACGTACCAGTGAGTTGGTTAAACTAGTCATTGCAAATTGTCCTGTGATTGGGCTAGGAATATATAAGTGGGCTGTTGGACAAAACAGGCCATTGGGCGGTAACGATTTGTATCTCTAAGTGAAGTAAATAAGTAAGCAAACATTGTATGCTCCACTAATCTTTACAATCACCAGCACCCGAGACTGGCAAATAATTCATGTTTGTTTTATCAATATTCTTAAAATTACTTTAAAATGTCATATGAAATTAATTTTGCTAATCACTGGCGTTATAAGAAACCTTACTGACTGACCTGCTGAGTTTCTCCAGCATTTTGTGTGTAACAAACGTGGATTGATACATCATCTAGAGTTCTCCCTCCACAGATGCTGTCTGAACTGCTGAGTATTGCCAAACTGTTGTGTTTTTATCTCAGCGTTGTAGCGGCTGCAGTATTGAAATCCAAGCAAAACACCAAGTGCGGTAGGCACTCAGCAGGTCAGATGGCATCTGGAAATGGACAGTCAGCGTTTCAAGGTGCAAAACACCAACTGCCCATTTCCCTCCACGGATGCTGCCTGTCCTGCTGATTTCCTCCAGCTGTTTGTTTCCTTTGCTCCAGATTCCAGTATCAGCAGTCTCTTGCATGTACACTGAAATGAGTCATTTACTTAGAGACGGAGCATGTAACAGGCCCTTCCAGCCCAACAAGCCCACGCTGCCCAATTAACTAACCAATCCATACTTCCTCGGGAGGTGGGAAGGGAATCGGAACACTTGGAGAAAACCCAAGCTTCACTGTTCAGCCATTGAGTGTGTCACTAAACAGCTTCATAACAATTGGAGAACTTTGAGGAAAGAAATGACATTTCTTCTTCTATAGCGTGACAAGGCATTTCAGCACAAGCTTTAGCCAGTTAGTGGGATGGATCCCATTAATAGCTTTTGGGCAGGGATTTAGGCTCCCAACGCAAGCCCCAGGTGCAGATTCTCCCTAAGCTCATTTAAGTGGAGTTGTCCGCTTGCTTATCAAGGTGCTTGGACAATAGCAGGTGCATGGACAAGAAATATTTAGTCTTGCCCATGTTCAACATTCATAACCTGTCCTGGTAACCAAGCCCTGACAGCTGAGTCAAAGGCAGGATGGGCTCTGGACTGTGGTACTAACACAGATCCTGTTTGTCACTGGGCCTGGTGATTGCCTGTCTTAATTGCACAGTGCCCTCCTGATACCACTTCCAACATCACACTCTGCCAATGTCCAATGGTTCTCCAGGCCACTTGTTTGGCTCCCATTACTGACAGAAACACCGCTGATTAAATTAGCTTCACTTGTCACATGTACGTCAAAACATGAAGTCAAATGCATCGATTGCATCAATGACCAACACAGTCTAAGGCTGTGCTGGGGGCAGGCCACTAGTGCCAACACGTTTCCAGCACCAACAAAGCATGCCCATAACTTCCTAACCTTAACCCATCCATCTTTGGAATATGGGAGGAAACCAGAGCATCTGGAGGAAACCATCACAGGAAACTCCTTATAGAGAGCAGCAGAAACTAATCACAAATCACTAGCACTGCAAAGCACTAAGCTAACCGGCAGGTTTGGAATTCCCTTCCTTAATTATTTCAACAGGAAAGGACACTTGGCCCACTGAGTCCATGTTGGCACCAAGCAGAGCAATCCTATCAGCCCTATATGGTGCAGCACAGTGGCACAGTGCTTACTGTGATGCTTTACTGTACCAATGACTGGGGTTCAACTCCTACGGCTGACTGGAAGCAGCTTGTACGTTCTCTCTGTGACTGCGTGGGTTTCCTTCAGATGCTCCAGTTTCCTCCCGCGTAGAAACACAGAAAACCTACAGGCCCTTCAGCCCACAATGCTGTGCTGAACGTGTACTTACTTTAGAAATTACCTAGGGTTACCCATAGCCCTCTATTTTTCTAAGCTCCATGTACCTACCCAGGAGTCTCTTAAAAGACCCTATCGTATCTGCCTCCACCACCATCGCTGGCAGCTCATTCCACGCACTCACCTCTCTGCGTAAAAAACTTAACCACAGAGTCAACCTGCGCAGCAGCTTTGAGTGTCCTGTGGATTTGGACCCAAGATCCCTCTGATCCTCCACACTACCAAGAGTCTTACCATTAACACTTATATTCCACATTGGAGACAGTCCACAGGACGTTCACAAGAATGATCCCAGGAACGAAAGGGTTCTCGTACGAGGAGCATTTTATGGCTCGGGGCCTGACTCACTGGAGTTTAGAATAGCAACCGGGGAAGTGGATGTGGAGAGGGTGTTTCCTATAGTGGAGTGTCAAGGCCCAGAGAGCACTGCCTCAAAATAAAAGTCGTCCCTTTAGAACAGAGATGAGGGGGAGTTTATTTACCCAGACAGCGGTGAATCTCTGGAATTCACTGCCATAGATGATTGTGGAGGCCAAGTCACTGGATATATTTAAAGCAGAGGTTCTTGATTAGTGAGGGTGTCAGAGGTTACAGGGAGAAGGCAGGAGAATGGGGTTGAAAGGGATAATGAATCAGACAGGATTGTATGGCGGAGCAGACTCGATGGGTCGAATGGTCAAATTCTGTTCCCATGTGTTACTGTACTTCACTGTTACCACAGCTTAAAAGAGGACCCTTAACAAGAATGTTATAAATCTAAATCTGATACCAGGTCACACACAAGAAGATAAGCAGACTTATCAGTTGCAAAGGGAGGCTGGAAGCTGAATGGGAAAGATGGATACAAAGAAAACATCTCCAAATCTTGGGTGTCCAGGCAGCTGCAGCAAGGGTGGACAACGGAAATTAGGCATGATCGCAGGGCTCACATACCTTGGGGGGGGGGCAGAAGTAGAAAGGGATGAAAAGGATGGAGGTATATGAAGGAAATAAAGCAGAAATTCACCGTTCCTTCTTCCAATGTAAACATGCCTGGGTTAATTTAGTCTCAAGTCAGTGACTGCTGGCTGCGTTTAAAGAAATGTCCTTGCAAAGGAAGACTGCTGCAACCGAACTTCCTTCTCATTTCCTCTGCTGCTCTCTTACATAATACCACAAATTCAGCAGGAAAATCAGTAACACGAGTTACTCAGTCGGGCTAGGTATCATTCAGTTCAGGGCAGGGTGGAAGGGGGTAGAGGAAGAGGGGTGAGAGAAGGTGGGGTGGAGGGGAAGAGAGGCAGAGGAAGAAGGAACCAGCAGTGTATGGGGTGGGCGAGGGGTGTACCAGAGATAAAAGGTCGTGAACATGGGCAAGAGAAGGAGGCAGCAGGTGAGAGAATGACGGGGGAGGTGTGATTGAGTGGGAGCAGGTGAGGGAATGGGAGGGGAGTGAGAGAGGGCAAGAGAATGGGGGAAGGAACAGCAGGTTAGAGAAGGGGACAATGGGTGGAGGGAGAGAACAGACGGTGGGGAGGGGGAAGAAGGGCCCAGAGGTGAGGATGGGATGAATCAAAGTGAAGGAGGAGTGAGTGTGGCCAAAAGAAGAGTGGAGTGGGTGAGAGAATGAAGGGAGAAGGAAGGAAAGGGGAGAGAGCATCTGAATGTGGGGGGAATGGGGAGGAGCAATGCGATGAATCTTAAGTACGAGAGGTGGAGAGAGCACATGAGGAGAAAAGTGTTGGGGGAGAGTGCATGACGTAAAAAGGGAGGGAAAGAACATGTGCAATTTTATGGTGGTGATGGAGCTGGAGAAAGGGGCCAAACAGACATCTGTTTCTTCCATTCAAATGGACAGAATGCACTTAGCTACAGTTCCCAGTAAAGGCATCAGTGTGCCAGCCACACTCGGCTACTTTTTAAAAAAGAACATTTGTGCTCTTTGCGTTTTCATCTGCTTCAACAGGTATCTTTCTACCGATTGCCAACTGAAAGTATCAGTCAAGTTTACAAGTTGCCTGGCGAGATTTGAGATCACAGTCTCAGCCCTGGCAGGTAAAATCTACCAACAATCCTGTCCGCTATATGCTTATGCGTACAGGTAATTAATAATTCTAAATCTAAGATCTGCTGATGCAGAACCAATGAGCTCAGGCTCTGCTGTGCACACACCGGGTTGAGGGGGAAAAGGGATTTGTTGCAATCAGGGCTATGAGAGGCCAAAGCTCATTCAGTGCCTCAGCAATAGAAAAGAGGATGAGGGAAAGATAAGTCAAAAGCTGATTGTGCTGCACCCTGTCCAATCCACATTCCTGATATGCAATATTGCTTGCACTTAAGTGTTCTGCTTCCTCATTATTCCCTGAGTAAAGCTCCTACCAACTTTCATGTGGCATTTACTGGCCATGACATCATACTCATAAGATTGACATGACAACGATAAGGAAATCAGGAGACAATAGAATGTGGCTGTAATCATAACTGACATGTGTTTGCCAATCAAATGAATCAAAGCCTCAGATATGCTAAAGCACATTCTCACTAACTGACTAAATTATGCTGAGGGACTGCTCTAAATTAATCCACCTACCAACTCTAACACTCCAACATTTGTGGCTAGAAGGGAAAAAACAACTTTTCTATGATTCTTTACATTATGGGTAAAAGCCCTCCCCACCATTGAGCAAAATATACATGGAACGCTGTTGCAGGAGAGCATCATCCATCATTAAGAAACCCCACAATCCAGGCCATGCTTTCCTCTTGTTGCTGCCATCCTCAGGACCCACACCACCAGGTTCAGAAACAGTTATTACCCCTCAACCATCAGGATCTGTAACCAAAGGAGTTAACTTCACTCTCCCCAAAACTAAGCTGCTTCCACAAACTATGGACTCGCTTTCAAGGACTCTTCATCTCATGTTCTCAATACATATTGCTTGCTTGCTTGCTTATTTATTTATTAATTATTATTGTTTTTTCTTTCTTATTGTATTTGCAGTTTGTTGGGGTTTTTTTGGCACGCTGGTTAATTGTTGCTCCTGTTGGGTGCAGTCTTTCATTGATTCTATTGTGTTTGTTTGGATTTACTGTAAATGAATCTCAGGGTTGTATATGTCGACATACATGTAGTTTGATATAAATTTACTTTGAACTTTGATGTAGTAGTTTTTGAAGTTAATCACTATAATGCTGACAACTCGTCAGACTATTAGCCACTAACAGCTTCAGGTTCCTAGGTGTCAACACCTCAGAGGATCTATTCTGAGCCCAACACACCTATACAACTATGAAGAAGGCAGACCAACAGCTCTACATCATGAGGCGTTTGAGGTGGTGTTGACCTGGATGCTGTTCTCTAGCCTCCAAAGTCACACACTGAAAGCATTGACCTTCAGTCTCCCAACCTGAAACAGCAGTATAAAGCAGTCAATTCCCCATTTTGGTTACCTTCTCAGCCTTCTCTTCTCCTCACTGGCCCAGCCCTTACCTGTGGTGCCCCTCCTCTTTTCATTTCTCCAATGGGCCACCTTCCTCTGCTATCAAATTCCTTTCTCTTCAGCCTTTTTCCTCCACCATCCCCTCCCAGCTTCTCACTTCATCCCTCCTCCCCCACCCACACCTGGTCTCACCTATTACCTCCCAGCTTGTACTCCTCCCCCTTCCCCAACCTTCTCGTTCCTGGGGCACCACGGAGCTGTAGCAGTTCGGGGCCGCTATTACAGTTCCCGGTGTCGGAGTTTGAACTTCCATTCTAACATCATCTGCAAGGAGTCTCTGTGGAATGTGCTCCAGTTTTCTCCCACTCTCTAAAGACATACTGGTCAGAAGCTTAATTGGTCACTGTAGATTGTCCCATGATTAGGCTAGGGTGGGTTGTGGGCGGCAGGGCTCAAAGGGCCGTAATGGTCTGCTCGTGCTGCATCTCGAAATAAAATAAATGAATTCTAGCTTCTGCTCCCTTCCCTTTGAATCCCGATGAAGGGTCTTGGACTGAAATATTGACTGTTTTTCCTCTCTATAGATGTTGCCTGACCTGCTGAGTTCCTCCAGCATTTTGTGTGTGCTGCTCTGGATTCCCAGCATCTGCAGAATTTGGTGCTGATGAATTAAGCCGGGGACACCTTTTCTTTCCAATTGCAGACTGCCTGCACAGGATTTGCAATAAGGATTTACTGTGACCATGCATCAAAAGAGTGAGACAAAAGTTCTGCATTTGCCTAAGTGTCAGAGAGCAAACCAAACAACTGCTCAGTAGAGTTATAAGATACAATTACTGAGAACAAGTGCCTGTTCAATTCATTGCCTGTCAGTTTAGCCGAGTTTATGGTTATAGCATAATCCACTAAACCAGATTCTTAATAAGATTACTGCATGCACAAGCCTTCTGTGTGGGCGGTATAGTAGCATAGCGGTTAGTGTAATGCACTGTAGGACAGGGGGTCAATTCCTGCCGCTGTCTATAAGGAGTTTGTACGTGCACATCGTACAAGAACACATCGGGTTTTCTCTGGGTGCTCCAGTTTCCCACTACATTCCAAAAGACAAGCTGGTTAGAGTTAGCAAGTTGTGGGCATGTTACGTTGGCACCCAAAGTATGACGACACTTGTGGGCGACCCTTAACACATTCTCGGACTGTGTTAGTCACTGACACAAATGGCGTATTTCACTGTATGTTTCGCTGTACCTGTGACAAATAAAGCTAATAATTTTATCTTTAGAAAGACACAGCATTCACCCTACCTATGTCCCTCGTGTCCAGCATTAATAAGGCATTTCCCTCAACTCAATAGCCACCGACTTCCTCTAGAATGGCAGCACGATAGCACAGCAGTTGATATAACACTTTACACACCGTGATCACTGATTGGAGCTTAATCCCTGCCGTTTTCTATAAGGAGCTTATACGTTCTTCCTGTGACTGCGTGAGTTTCCTCCAAGTGCTCCGGTTTCCTCCCAACGTTCCAAAGATGTGCAGGTTAGGGTTAGTAAGTTGTGGGCATGCTATTTTGGCACCAGAAACATGGCAACACTTGTGGTCTGCCCCATCACATACTCGGTTGGTCATTGACACAAAGACCACATTTCACTGTAGATTTGACAAATTAAAGCTAATCTTCCTTTCTTTTCTAAAGTTACATCTATAAAGAACTTTACTAGGTACAGGAGTGGAACCCAGTCTGGTCATCTGCTGCTGTAGCCCATCCACTTCAAGGTTCAATGCGTTGTGCATTCAGAGACGCTCTTCTGCACATCACTGTTGTAACACGCGGTTATTTTAGTTACTGGTGCCTTCCTGTCAGTTTGAACCAGTCTGACCATTCTCTTCTGAACCAATCTTGCAATCGCTAAATGATGGACTCTTGACCTTTCATCGTGGCCCTCACACCCTATTGTCCACATGCACTGCACTTTCTCTTTAACTGTAGCAGTACTCTCAGTAGCCACTTTATTAAGTACAGGAGGCATCCAATAAAGCAGCCACTGAGTATATGTTCATGGTCACCTGCTGCTGTAGCCTATCCCCTTCAAGGTTCAACACGTTGTGCATTCAGAGATGTTCTTTTGTGATGTGTGGTTATCTGAGATTCTGTCGTCTGCCTGTCGCGTGAACCAATCTGGCCATTCTCTTCTGACCTCTCTCATTAACAAAACGTTTTCACCCAGAATACTGTCGCTCACTAGTTGTTTTTTGTTTTTCGCACAATTCTCTATAAACTCTAGAAACTATTGTATATAAAAATCCCAGGAGATTAGCAGTTTCTGAGATACTCAAACCACCCCATCTGGCACCAAACATTTCAAGGTCAAATGACTTAGAACACACATTTCTTTCCCATTCTGATCAACAACTCCTGATCATTACTGCATGCTTCTATGCACTGAGTTGCTGCCACATGATTGGCTGATTAGATATCTGCATAAAAGAGGATATATACAGGTGTACCTAATAAAGTGGCAACTGAGTGTTGACCTTATGTCTGACACAAAGCACTACACTCGGATAGAGTGTGACAAACTGCAGTCTGCACAGGGCATGTTCTCTGACAAATGGAAAGAGAAATGCTGGATGAGGTCAGCCAGTCCGACAGGAAATAAGCACACAAGAAGGCTGCATGCATTTTGGCTCAGGGACGCTGCCTTCGCAAGCTGGGAAGAGTGGAGGGGTCTCACAATCAAAAGAAAGTCTACACATATTGGAAACCCAGAGCAACACACACAAAACACTGGAGAAACTCAGCAAGTCCTAGGTCTTTGTCTGCTCCTATGTCCTATGGTCTTTAGTCAGGCAGTGTCTACGGAGGGAATAAACAAGAAGTATAAAAACAGGGGTTTCAATTGGACATCACCTCCAAGCTGGGTATAGTGGGGTGAGGAAGGGAAATAAGAGATCTCTGGGTAGAGAAAAGCAGGAAAGTGAGATTAAGGGTGAAGACTAAGTGAAAGAGAAACTTACCTGTATGAAGGCTCACAAAGGGGACTTTGCCTCTAATGACAGATTAATGACGTAGATTCATTTTGCAAGAGAGTGGGATGGGCAGCGGAAGGTTAGCAGAATGTAGGGGAAAAGGAAAGCAGAGGCAAATTCAGCTGAATTCTGAAACCCTAATACATTCACTGTCACCCTACTGCAAACAGATATAAACTAGACACTACTTCCTCCTTCCACCAGGGGCTGTGAGGGATAATAAATCAGCCATGATGAAATGATGTCATTGACTCGATGGGATGATTGGCCTAATTCTGTTCCTATGTCTTAGTGTCAAACCACCTTCTAACAGCATCATTGACAGAAATAGACCCTTTTGCCCACGGAACATACCAGCATCAATCACACATTTACACATGCACTAATCCCATCTCTTTAATTCTTAGCCTCACACACTAAAGGCAATTTCCATTGGTCAATTACATGTTGTTGAGACATGGGAGGACACCAGAACTCCTGCTAGAAACCCATGTGCTCACAGGGCAACCGCATGACATAGAAGCTGAATTAGGCCATTCAGCCCATTGAGTGGTCTGCTATTTGATCATGGCTGATTTATTATCCCTCTCAACCCCATTCTCTTGCCTTCTCCCTGTAACCTTTGACACCCTCCTGAATTAAGAACCTATCAAGTTCCACTTCAAATATACCCAATAACTTGGCCTCTATGGCCAGGGACAACATGCAAACTCCACACAGACAGAACCTAAGATCACGGTTGAACCCAGTTCTACAGCAATGCAAGAAAGCAGCTTCACCACCACACCTCAGAAAATCCATCAAAATCACATGCAGGTTTTCAACAATCCTTGCCAGCACTGCATTTCTCACCAGCAACAGCAATGCCAGCTGCACACCAACAAGACTCAATACCCTCATCATAAGTGTAACTGCCTTACACCAGATACGGTTTAATTCCTGGGATGTCCTTTGGAATAGGTACAGCTGGATGGGATCTCATTTAAAACAATTGTGGTATTGTTTGCTGGAGAGATAAGTGACTGATTCTCAGGCTGCAGGAACCAGATTTGGGGACCCAGAATCCCAATCCAAGAGGTCAACCATTTAGGATTAATAAAATAAAGATCTCAATAATCTTTGGCATTGAAGAGGTGAGAGAAGGTAGTGGTCTCAGTCAGCTCTATCACGAGTTACGTTCTCCTCGGCATCAAGGACATCTACAAGAGATGACATCTCAGGAAGATAACATGCAGGGAAGCCACCATCTGGGCCGTGCTGCCTCCTCATTGCCGCTATCAGGCCGGAGGTACAAGAGCCTGAAAACCTACACTTCAATGTTCCACAACAACTTATTTCCAGGTTCTTGAACCAACTGACATAACCCTTAACACTACCTTGGATGAGAATTTTCCCCCTCTGTTGCACTGACATTGTTATGTCTATTTTGTCCTGTAAGCTATCGTATAACCTATGTTAATTGAATTTTAGGTTAAATTATGTTTGCAATGCAATCTGCTGCTGCAGCAGGAAGCTAATTTAAGATCTAATTACTGACCACAGGAGGAAGAAGCTGGAGGTCCACCAGCAAGTCCTCACGGAGGGAGCAGAGGTAAAGAGGATAGGTAACTTTAAATTCCTTGGTGGTAACGTATCAGAAGATCTGTCCTGGGACACAGATGGCACACCATCACAAAGAAAGCATGACAGTGCCTCTACTTTTGTAGAAGTTTGTGTAGATTCGCATGTCACCAATAGCTTCCATAAATGCACAATGGAGAGTGTCCCAGCTGGTTGCATTATAGCCTGGTATGGAATTACTGATGCCCAGGAGCGGGAAGTCTACAGAAGATGGTGGCTACAGCCCAGTCCGTCACAGGTGTTCCAGTTTCCTCCCACACTGCATTTGTACAGATTGGAAGGTTAATTGGTCACATGGGTACACACTGGGCAGTGCAGGTTGGAAGGGTCCGTTACTGAGCTGTATCTCTAAATAAAAATAAACTACCTCAAATTACATCTCTTTTCTCTCTCTCTCTCAACTTGCATAGTGTTGCTATGTTTACTCTGTGCTCTAAGTTACAGTGGTGCTAGAAAGTTCGTGAACCCTGTAGAATTTTTCTTTATTTCTGCATAAATATGATGTAAAATATGATCAGATTTTCAATTAAGATAAAGAGAACCCAATTAAATAAATAACACAAAAACCATTATACTTAAAACGATCCAGGATATAGGATCTTTCCTATAGTGGGCGAGTCATGGGCAAGAGGACACAGCTTCATAATAGAAGAATGTCCACTTAGAACATAGATGAGAAGGAATTTCTTTAGCCAGAGGGTGGTGAATCTGTGGAATTCATTGCCACAAATGGCTGTGGAGGCCAAATCATTGAGTATACTTAAAACTGATTGATTCTTGAGCATAAAGGTGTCAAAGGTTACGGAGAGATGGAAGGAGAACGGGGCTGAGAGGGATAATAAATCAGGCATGATGGAATGGCAGAGGAGACCCAATGGGCCAATTGGCCTAATTCTCTCCTATGTCTTATGGTCATAAACCTATTTTACAAATCATCAACCAGTGGTCTGCTGGAAGGGTAGACCTCCAGTAACATGTCTAGGAGGTACCGTTATTACAGTGCCAGCAACTTGGGTACAATTCCCGCCAATGTTTGCATGGATTTCCTCCAGGTGCTCTGGTTTCCTCCCACATCCCAAAGATGTACGGGTTAGTAGGCTAAGTAGTCATTGTGGAATGCTCTGTGATTAAGCTACGGTTGGTGGGTTGCTGGGTGGCGCGGCTCGTCGGACTGGAAAGGCCTGTTCTGCACTGTATCTCTAAAGAAAATAAGTAATAAAACAGCCAAAAATGAAAGGAAAGCATTTAAAATTGCAGTCCATCACAATCTCAGGATGCATAACACCAGATGGGCAGGTTAACTGGTCATTGTAAATTATCCCATGATTAGGATAGGATTGAATAAATGAGTTGCTGGCGGAGCAGCTTGAAATGTCGTAAGGGCCTCTTTCACACTGTGTCTCTAAATAAATAATAATTTTCAAGAAGAGCTCCCTGTTGCATTCTGAGAAATACTGCAGCAGTGTTCAAGTTCAAGTTTAATTGTCATTCAACCCTACGTGAATACCATGAACAGAGCCAAATGAAACTGCATTCCTCTAGAGATACAGACAGAGAGAGATAGAGATAGAGAGAGATAGAGAGAGAGATAGAGAGAGATAGAGAGAGAGATAGAGAGAGAGATAGAGAGAGAGATAGAGAGATAGAGATAGAGAGATGGAGAGAGAGATGGAGAGAGAGATGGAGAGAGAGAGCACAAAAAGGGGGAGATAGAGGGAAAACAAGGTAGGAAGGAGAGAAAAGGAGAAATACCAGAGTGAGATGGACGCAAAATATGCAGAGGATATTTGGAGAAACAATGAAGGTGGAGGGACAGGAAGTTAGACAGTGAGGCAAGGACACAGGTTAGAGCAACAGCCAGCAGGTCCAAGTGACAGAAAGACACAACTGGATGCATATGGATGTAGGTACAAAATGATGTGTAGCAAGACCAACACCCACCCCCTCACCCAAGTAATTCCAATGTCCCACTGAATTGTATTTTATTTAATACAGAACAGTAATAGGCCCTTTCAGCTCAACGAGAACACACCACCCAATTACACCCATGTGCCAATTACCTATGAACCCCAATGTACCTGGAATGTGGGAGAAAACCTGAGCAGCCTGAGGAAACCCACATGGTCACAGGAAGAATGTACAAACTACTTACGGACAGCTTTGGGAAGTGAATCCGGCCACTGGTGCTACGCTACGCCACTGTGCCGCCCAAAATCACGCTACGAAACTATTGAGTTCAGTGGTATATCCCGTCTCAGTAAATATTAAAAGGCTTGCGTATGGCAACACTCAACAACAGGTTTCTGGGTAAAATTAAGCATCAGTATTTTTGTTTGACATTCAATATTTGATCTAGTAATGGAGAAGACCATCAATAATTGATCATTTACCACAGGAGAGCTGATGCAACAGAATGCGGCTGTCAGGATGATCAGTTTCAATAGAGAGCTGCAATGAATGCAACGGTCTGAGGGAGAAACATCCTTTCCACATCCACTCTATCTAGGCCTTTCAATATTTGATAAGTTTCAATGAGATCCTCCTTCCTTTTTCTAAACTCCAGTGAGTACAGGCCCAGCGCCTTCAAGTGCTCCTCATACGTTAACTCTTTCATTCCAGGAATCATTCTCAAGAACCTTCCTTAAGTCCCAGTACTTGTAATGCTTCTGTCGCTAACTCAGTGCATGTGATTGGATGCCGTCAGTGTTGGGTCACGTAGCCAGGCATTGTTTATAAATCCGTATGCTGGACTGGGTTCTAACATCACTTCCATTTCCACCTTTTCCCACATGCAGGCGAATCTACGGCCACTTCCCGAACTAGCCGCTACTCTCAGTCATAGTCAAGTGCCGGGACAATCTTCACCAGAAGCTCCTGACTTATCAGGTTCTAAAGGAACTACAGGTACATCACAAACACAAGAGATTCTGCAGATGCTGGAAATCCAATGTAACACACACAAAATGCTGGAGGAACTCAGCAAGTCACGAGGCATCGATGGAGGGGAATAAACAGTCAATGTTTCATCAGGGCTGGAAAGGAAAGGCACAGAAGCCAAAACAAGAAGGTGTGGGGAGGGGTGATAGGTGAAACCAGGGGAGGGGGAAGGTGGTGGGGGAGTGTGGGCTGAAGTGAAAAGCTGGGAATAATAGGTGGAAATGGGAAAGGCTGCAGAAGGAATCTGACAGGAGAGGAGAGTGGACCATGGGAGAAAGGGGAGGCGGCGGAAATCTGCATTGCACTGTCTCTGTAGCTGTTATGCTTTATTCTACATTGCTATTTTGACCTTGTTCTATCTCAATACCCTGTGTTATGATTTAATCTGCATCAAAGTTCAAATTGAATTTATTACCAAAGTATGTACTTGTTAACTTTTCTACTTTGAGATTCGGTTTCTTACAGGCATTTACAAGAAAAAATTATACAATAGAATTCACAAAAAAAGTACATAAACACAGAAACAAAAACAAAGAGTATGCAAGACAAGCTTTTCACTATCATTTTGTATGCGACAATAATTAATCAATACCAAGCGACAATAAACTCCTTTTTGGCTACGACTGGTCTAATCACTTCATCTATCACAACGACAGCTCAAAACATCACCTCTGACTCCAAATCAAGCTAGATGTTTAGGCAATAGCAGAAGTCACAAAGTTGAACAAAAACACTGCCAAGGTAATGATGCTGCCTTGGAACTAACTACAGGATCTTAGCTTAAAAAGCAAGCTTTAAGTGGCTGGGAGACAGGCAGGCTGTACAGGCCCCTGGATCGACTGTGACTGGCTTCGTGACTGTGAACTCACTTCCCTGAATTTCAGCTCTGAATGTTATTTGCTTACTTTTACTGTTTGCACGATTTGTTTTTTTCTCTGCAGATTGGCTGTTTGATGGTCTTTTTTTAAAGTGGGTTCTGTTGAGTTTCTTTGTTTTGTGGCTGCCTGTGAGGAGAAGAATCTTAAGGTTGTATATAGCGTACATACTTTGATAATAAATGTACTTTGAACTCTGAGATTCAATCCTTTCTTCTCAGCAATGCTCCTGAAAAAAAAAACTGTGCAGTTTCAAAAAGTCCCACAAGCTGTTAAATGGGAAGAAATTAATTTGATAATCATGTTCAAATTATATGGAGTTCCTGGCTTCAATAGAGAAACTATTTATTCCTCTCTAACTTAATTTATCAAGGTTAAGGGAAATTATATATGGAGAAAAATTGTCTTACTGATTTTGTTGTATGACCACAAAATATGAGAGCAGAATTAGGCCATTTGGCCCATTGAGTGCTCCACCATTTCATCACGGCTGATCCATTTTTCCTCTCAGCACCAATCTCCTACCTCGGTCCCACCCCCTGGTATCCCTTCATTCTCTGACCAATCAAGGATCTATCAACCCCAGTCTTAAATATACATAAATATTTAGCTTCCACAGTTTCCTGTGGTAAAGAATTCCACAGATTCACCACTCTGGCTAAAGAAATTCCTTCTCATCATTCTAAAAAAATGCCCCTCTATTCGAAGGCTGTGTCCTCTGGTCCTCAACCCTCCCATCATAGGAAACATCCTCTCCATCAAGGCTGTTCACCATTCGATAGGTTTCAATTAGGTCACCCCTCACTCTTCTGAATTCTACTTAATATTGGCCCAGAGCCATCAAACACTCCTCATATGACAAGTCGTTTAATCCTGCAATGGAACGAGCTGCCAGAGGAGATGGTTAATGACATTTAAAAGGTATTTGGGCAAGTACATGGATAGGAAAGATTTAGAGGTATAAAGCTGGGCATATGAGATGAGAACCTTGACTGGCATGGACTAGTTGGGCCAAAGGGTTTGTTTTCAGGCTGTAAAACTGTGCTTGAAGTGTCTCAGTCCAAAACATTGACAGTGATTCCCCTTCATTGATGCTGGCTGACCTGCTGAGTTCCTCCAGCATTTTTGTGTGTGTTGCTCCGGATTTCCAGCATCCCCAGAACCTCTTGAATCTATGTGTCTGACAACCAACTCAAGTTACCTTCCTCCTTTTGCCTCCTGTGTTACAACTCCTGACCTGAATTATTAACATCATAAGGTATAGGAACAGAATTAGTTCATCTAGACCATTGAGTCTGCTCTGCTATCCCATCATGGCTGATTATCACCCTTAATACCATTCTCCTGCCCTCTCCTTGTAAACTTTGATGCTCTTACTAATCAAAAATCTATCAGGATCAGATTGAATATACTGCGTATGTCAGGAAATTTGTTGCTTTGCAGCAGCAGTACATTGAAATTCATAATAATAATAAACTAAAATTACAACAAGTATATACAAAAAAGAAAATTAAACTAAATAAGTAGGGCAAAGAGAGAGGGGAAAAATGTTCATGGGTTTATCGTTCACTCAGAAATCTGATGGTGGAGGGGAAGAAGCTGTTCCTGAAATGTTGAGTGTGCACCTTCAGGTTCCTGAAGCTCCTGCTTCATGGTAGCAATGAAAAGAAACAAGGAGGGGGCATGTCTTGGGTGATGGGTGTCCGTAATGATGGACACTGGCTTTTTGAGGCATTGCCTTTTGAAGGGGTCCTCAATGCTGCGAAGCAATCTCTGCTTTAAATAACTTGGCTTCCACAACTGGTTGTGGCAATAAATTCCACAGATTCACCATCCTCTGACTAAAGAAATTCCTTCTTATCTCTATTCTAAAGGGATTTCCTTCTATTCTGAGGCTGTGCCTTCTGGTCCTAGACCCCCCACTACTGGAAACATTCTCTCCGCGTCCATCGACATATCTAGACCTTTCAAAATTGATCTCACTCCTTTCTCACTTCCCACCCAACAGGCACTGTCCACAGTGTCGGCCAGTTAGTGAACATAAGGGCAATGTTATCCAAGTTATCTCAGGTCTCACTTGATGTCCATGCCCTCCTGGTTCAAGACCAAGACAGCGAACAAGTAAAACCTGAGACGCAGCAAGCAAGATCAAGGTGTGGTTTCACAAACAGCACAAAGCATTCCACTGATATTTGAAGAGCATTCATCAAACAATGCCAACACGACAGTCACTTTAGACCAGACTATTTAGTCATCATTTTTGACAGTTGGATCCAACTGTTAAATTCTCAGATTAGGCTGTTTCTTTGCAGTTTAACAATTAACCATCTATTAAACTTGTATTTTATGCAAGTTTAATATATCTCTAGTGGCTATACAAAGTATAATTCTGGAAAGCTCTGGAAGCTTCTTTCTTCTGCATTAAGTGAGTAAGTGTTTTATTATTGGTTAACTTGGTACTGCAGTATTCGAATGAGTATTTTCTAATTGGTTTGCGTTACACACCGGGGTGCTCTCTTCAGTTAACTGATGAGGTAACCGTAGATTTTGGCTGGGAGCAGATGTCATCAGATGGTGCCCAATCTTCCAGAGTGTTTTGACCCTTAACCACTACGCTCTCCAGTTGGCAGGTCAGCAAGTATACTTATCTATAGATTTGAATTAAATTGTCCTTATCTCTGGGTTTAAAATAGCTAAACACAAAGCAGTGCTATCTTTAATCTTAGTTTTCTCTATCCCTGCCTGTTCAGTTTTCTGTTGTTGTATTAACTTGAAATAAAACGATTGTGAAGTTTCTTTCCTGACTTCTGAAAGAACCTTGGATTAAAACCATCAGGATCTAACATGACATTCTTCTTTCTTCTTCTTAAGCCCATCGCCCCTCCTGGGAGATAGGCCACTGATAGCAGCTCATCAGAGTCCTCTGTCCTGGACCAAAGGCGGCTGACTGGGCCTGTGACTTCCATCACATGACTTCATACTTCTTCTAGATGAAGGTCCTTCCTCTTCCAGGATGAGGTCTTTGGAGCTTCTGTTGGCATTTCTGTAGCTCTAGATTATTACAGGATGGGGTTGATAGCCCAATGCCCAACCCTCCTCCTTTCGCAGCCCGGCTTGTGACTGTCCATGCGGGGTTATTTTTAGTGTAAGTTGAAGGATAAAGCTTGGTCAGGTATCTTTTTACTCTGCTCTGAAAGTTGGACTTCCTCCTGACACACTCAGGGTTTAATACGCCATCTAAAAGGCAGCCCCTGTCCCTGTTCTGCCAGCCTGGATTATTAGCATTGGACGAGAACTTCAGAGCGACACGGTTGGCAGTAAAAATTGCCAAGAGGATCACTGGGGCCCCATCCCCCTATTTGTGACAGTTACCAGGAGCACTGGATACAAAGGACCTGAAGTACTGTTGAGGATCCCTACCACCCCATCCCACAACCTCTTTGACCCACTTTTAAGGAAGGACATACAGAAGTATGAGGACTAGGACTGCCAGACAAGATAACGGCTTCTTCCCCCTGGCTTTGAACCTAATGAATACCCTACCACCACCAAGGAATCGTTACCAGGACAGCGAGCTGCTCACTGTATAGTGTACTGCTTACACTAAATGCATTTTGAATTACATCTTATTAACTTATTTGTGGTAATATTTTGATTTACGTGCTGTGTGAGTGCATCATGGTCCAGAGGAACATAGTTTCACCTGGTTGTATAGATGTACTTGAACGTGAGTGCAACTGTATTAGAGCACCAGGTCCAGGTTCAATTCTCACTGTTGACTGGAAGGAGTCTGTATGCTCTCCAGATGTTCTGGTTTCCCTCTCACATTCCAAAGATGTATGGATTAGCAGGTTAATTGGTCAGGAGGATATAATTGGATGGTGTAGAAGGATCTGCTACATGAATGAGTATCCCCAGAAATCGGAACAGGTGATTTGACAGCATGTGCATGCTGAGGATTTTCATCTAATTGTCTATTTAATTAATTTAGTGTACCAGAAATTAAAAGGCTGATGTCAATACTGCAAAGCTTGAAGGATGTCCAAAATGCACTAATGTCCTCAGGAAGGAAGTCTATTGCCCAAGTCTGTAACAACAGACCATAGCAGGAAGATCAGAAGAAACAGGAGATGCAAACTACATGCCCCCTGAAGCTGCTCTACCAGTCAACAGCATCATGATCCATCTCAGTTTAAACCTGCCTGCTTTTCTGCCCTTTTCCAATAATTCCTTTGGACCACATCCCAACGAAGTCCTAATGAAGATACTCAGCCTGAAACTCCCCTCCATAGATGCTGCCTGATCTGCTGAGTTCCTTCAGCAATTTCTGTGTGTTACGCTAGATCAGGGGTAGGCAACCTTAAGCACAAATGATTTTCTTGTATGCGTCATTCATTAATTTGAGGCAAAACATAACTAGATGTATTTAAATGGATAATCCCCTAACGAAGGGTCTCGGCCTGAAACGTCGACTGTACCTCTTCCTAGAGATGCTACCTGGCCTGCTGCGTTCACCAGCAACTTTGATGTGTGTTGCTTGAATTTCCAGCATCTGCAGAATTCATCTTGCTTGTGTTTTTAAATTCCCATATTTCAAGTTTTTTATGGCATTTATCTGGCTCACCGTCCACTCATTAATACGCGATGCGGCCCACAGAGGCAAAAAGGTTGCCGACCCCTGCTGATTTCCAGCATCTACAGAATCTCGTGTCCTGATCCTGATTGGACTCAGTGCCTCTACTTCTACAGCAGATAGCAGATAGTTCCAAAGATTTACAAGCCTCAAAAGAAATTTCTTCTCTCCATCTCAAACAGGAGTCAGTGCAGACTCTGCACATAGCTCCAGAATTCCTCTTGGCACCTACCCCGTCAAATATGTTTGGTTTAATGAGATCACCTCTCTTCTAAGTTCCAAACTACTTGGGCTGCGTCTTCAAATCCTTCACTCCAGGGATCAACCAAGTGAACCTTCTCTAATCTGACTCCAATAGAAGCATTCCCCTCTTTCAATGAGGGATAAAAATTAGATTGTCTCACCAATGCCATTTGTTCTCCTTTACACTTGTGTACTGGAAATTATATTAAACAATCTTGAATCCTGAAGAAAGACTTATCTAACTGGACTTTCAAAATCACCTGCAACAAAGCCCATTTCGTTTAGGGTCATAGAACGCACAATACAGAAGTAGGCCCTTCAACCCATCTAGTTCACGCCAAACCATTAATCTGCCTAATCTCATCAACCTGCACCTAGACCATAGCCCTTCATACCCCTCCCATCCATGTACCTATCCTAACTTCTCTTAAATGTTAAAATCGATCCTGCATCCACCATTTACACTGGTAGCTTGTTCCACACTTACACCACCCTCTGAGTAAATAAGCTCCTCTTCATATTTCCCTTAAACATTTCACTTTTCACCCTTAACCCAAGATCTCTAATTGTAGTCTCACCCAACCTTAGTGCAAAAGACCTGCTTGCATTTACCCTATCTATACCCCTCATAATTTTGTATACCTTTATTTGTATATCACCTCGATCTTCCAGGGAACAATTTACCTCCTGGATTACTGGCTACACATCCATACTAGCTTGTATGGGGAATTCCAAGACCTTTCTTAGCACTCTGCTCCTTGAGCAAATGAAACAACATTATACCTTTCAATTCATCTTACCCAAGAGAAGAACCTCACGTTTCCCAACACTGTATTCAAATAAAGCAAATTATTGCCCAATAACTTAACTTCCCTTTTACATCTTGCACTCCAACTCTTCTTTGCATCAGAAGCAAAACTGCAAACAGTTGAGGCTTCAGCACTGAAGAGTGGGAAAATTTACACAGATATTGCCGGGACTTGAGGACCTGAATTACAGGGAAAGGACTTTATTCCCTGGAGCACAGGAGAATGAGGGGAGATTTGATGGAGGTACACAATATTAATAAGGGTACTGATAGGGTAAATGCTTGCAGGTTTTTTATCCTGAAGCTGGGTGAGATCAGAACTAGGTTTAGGGTGAAATATACAAGGGGAACATCTTCATGCAGAGGGTGGTGAGAATGCAGAAGGAGCTGCCAGCGGAAGTGGGGGATGTGGGTTCGATTTCAACATTTAAGAGAAGTTTGGATAGGTGGGGTATGGAGGGTTATGGTCCAGGTGTGGTGTCCAGTCACTTCTCTCGGCAGCAACAGGCTGGAGAAACTCAGCAGGTTGGGCAGCATCTGTGGAAATGAACAGTCAATGTTTCGGGCCAAGACCCTTCATCAGGACTCAGGACTTCCCCCAGCGTGTTGTGCGGGTTGCTTTCACCCCAGCATCTCCAGGAAATTTTATGTTTACGATTTCACTCGGCAGCCCACAAGTAACATCTGAAATGATCCATCATTCCTTCCTACTTTCATTTTATTTACTTAGAGATACAGTGCACAGCAGGGTCTTCGGGCCCACTGAGCCGCACTGCCCAGCAACACACCGATTTAACCCAAGCCCAATCACAGGGCAATTTACGACGGCCATTTAACCTACCGACCCGTACATCTTTCGACTGTGGGAGGAAACCGGAGTGCCAGGTGGAAGCCCACACAGTTCACAGGGAGGATGTGCAAACTTCTTACAGACAGTGCCAGGATTGAACTCCAGAGCCGTAACAGTGTTATGCTAACCACTACACTATGTGGCACCCAATGGGTAAGGTTTTCCATAGGATAACCCTGAACTTCTCTCCAAAAGAGCACTGGAATATGGATAATAAGCAAGAATAATCTGCTCCCACTCCTAGAGCCAACAGGTGAACACTGAAGTCCAAGAATTAGTTTCTATATTCCTTAAACAGAAGAGATCCTACAGATGCTGGCAACCGAGAGCAACACACAGACAAAATCATGGAGCAATTCAACAGGTCAGACAGCATCTATGAAAATGAATATATGGTCGACATTTTGGGTTGAGACCCTTCTTCAGGACTGAAAAGTAAGGGGAAGATGCCAGGATGAAAAAGTGGGAGGAGGGGAAGGAGGACAAAGTGAAAACCAGGTGGATGGAAAAGGTAAAGGACTGGAGAAGGAGAGGAGACGGACCATGGGAAAAAGGGAAGAAAGGGGGCCACCAGGGAGTTATTTCTTTACGGCATGGAAGGAAATTCAGCCCACTCAATCAATGTTATCTCATTCCCTCGCTGACCATCACCTAATCCTTCCAACAACCCCAGATTCTATCCATCACCAACACACCAGTGATAAGCGCCGATTCTCTCTATCCATCCCATAGGATGATGATGGTTCCTTTCAGTCAGTTAGTGTAGTGGTACCCCACTCCTCAGAAAGGAACAGTGTGTGCGTGAGTGGATTTTAGGTGAGTAGGGGGTTGCACAAGTCCAGACCCATCCTCTCGACATCCCCTCCCAGATCCAGCGGCATGGTGGGGTCCAAGACAGCTGGGGTAAGTTCTGTTGCAGTGAATGGCCAGACCAAGCTTCGATGCAAGGGATGCCCTTTCCACGCTTCACGGCACGTGTTTGCTAGATGACCGTTGACTCTACCAGCGGGTTCATCCGCCCTTTGACAGGTCTTGTTTTTCATCCAGCAGGGTGTCTAGCCACCCTCCTCACCAGGCAAACCTGGTGGGGGAGCCGGTTTAGTCGCTGACCACCCGAACATGCAACAGGTACCAGTAGCACTCCGATGAGTGACCTGACAGGCGTCAATTAATCTACCGACTAGCATGTCCTTGGGAGTTGAGAGGAAACTGAAACACGGGTGTGGGGGGGAGGGAGAGTAGAGAAGAGCCCTTGTGATCGCAGAAAAGATGTGTCAACTCCAGGTCAGGATGCAATCGAGGTCACAGGAGCTGAGAGACGTCAGCTCTACCTGCTGTGGCACCCTGAATAATTGAAGGGAACCTGACCAGTCTGAGCAGTTCGATTGCTGCCTCAGTTCTGTATCACCTTCCACGTTGACAAGTCCATGCTATTCCATAAATGGAGTAGTTTTGGCCTTCACACATGGAGAACAATCTGCTTGCCTTGGAATCAGTTCAGTGCAGAATCACAATAGGAATCCAGATGGGTGACAGGTTGCACCACGGTAGCCTAGCGGTTACCGCAACACTACCACACCTCGGGGGCTCGGAGTTCAACTCTGGTGTCCTCTGTAAGAAACTTTGTACATTCTTCCCGTATGTGTATGTTTCCTCCCACAGTCTAAGGACATACCAGTTAGTAGGCTAATTGGTCACTGTAAATAGTTCTGTGATTATGCCAGGGTTAAATCTGTGGGTTGCCAGCTGATGCGGCTCGTTGGGCCAGAAGGTCCTATTCCGCACTGTATCTCTAAATAAATAAACAAACACAAGAGATTCTGCACATGCCAGAAATCCAGAGCAATACGTACAAAACTGTGGAGAAACTCAGCAGCCAGGCAGCATTAATGGGGGGAATAAGCATTTCAGGCTGAGACCCTTCATCAAGACTGGAAAGGAAGGAGTAAGGCAGCACTTCGTCCGCCTAAACCACCCATCCACCTTCCCCCTCACCGGTCTCACCTATCACCTTCCCTTCCTTTCCTCCCATCTTCTTACTATGGCCTCATCCCCCTCATCCCGAAACGACGACTGTTTATTCCTCTCCATATATTTGCGCTGTTAGCATGTCAAGGGAATGAAGACCAGGCAGGAAGATGAGAGTTGAGGATCACCTGTGACATTAGGTACAAGAAGCTGTCTGATTTGGTTTCGTTTCTAGCTCTGATAACATCAGAATCAGGTTTAATATCACTGGCATATGTTATGAAATTTGGTGTTTTGCAGCAACAATACTTAGCAATACATAATCATAAAAAACTATAAATAATAAGAAACATTTTTAAATTATTAAGTAGTGTAAAAAGTGAGGGAAAAATAGTGAGGTAGTGTACTTGGATTCACTGTCCATTCAGACATCTGATGGCAGAGGGGAAGGAGCTGTTGCTGAAATGTTGAGCGCGTGCCTTCAGGCTCCCTGATGGTAGCAATGAGAAGAAGGCCTGTTTTGGGTGACGCCTTTTAAAATGTCCTGGAAACTCTCATCATTCTGTGAGGCAGCACACCATTAAATTGCTTACTTGCATAGACACATCTGTGCGTAACCTCAAAAACATGCATTCAAGGGACAGAGCACAATAAACACAGTCCCACAAACTCTAAGTGTGAGCCAGAAGTTGCTTGGCAACTAAATACCAGAATGAAGACTCACGCTGAAAGAATGCATAACTCAGCAGGGAGAAGTAACAGAGTGTGTAAAGGTAGGACTTGCAGATCAGGTACAATGGGCAAACATTACCCCAAGACCCAGGAACAACAATGAGCAGCCAACGCCCCACTAACGTTAATCAACAGCAATACAGGGTTCAAGTGTTTGAGTGAAATCCAAACAGTCCACTAACATGCTCACAGGTCTAGTGGTTCACATTCAGCATTTTGACTGGAACCATTAGTTTTATTTGTCAGATGTACATCAAATCATAGAGTAAATGTGCTATTTGTGACATGAATGTGCTAGGCGCAGCCCTCAAGTGTCACCATGCTTCTAGTGCCAACAGAGCGTGCCCATAACTTACTAAAGATTAAAGATCAGGTTTATTTGTCACATATACATCAAAACATACCATGAAATGTGCTCTTATCCAACACAATCCAAGAATGTGCTGGGGACAGCCTGCAAGAGTCGCCATGTTTCTAGCAGAAACATAGCATGCCCACAACTCTCTAACCCTAACCCTTTGGAATGGTCTTTGGAATGTGGGAGGAAACGCACATGGCACGGGGAGAAGATATGGTGGCAGAATTGAACCAGTTCACGGGCACCGCAACAGCTTTACGCTAACTGCTACCATGCCACCCACCACTATGCCACCTGTCTCTCTGGTGATACACACGAGAGCACTGGAGGATGATATGTGGAACTCAAGGAAGGCAAGGTTATGGATCAGAGAGGAGAGCAAAGCAAGAGAATGCACAATGAGTGTGGAGCAACAGGGGGGCCTTGGAGTGTGCGTCTAGTAATCCTTTATGGTTGCAAGGCAATATGTACTGTAGGTAAGAGCTGAGACTAAAGAAATGCTCGCCATCAGATTAAAGACCAGCTTTATTTCTCACACTTAAACATGTAGTGAAATGTGTCGGTTGTGTCAATGAACAGCACAGTCTGAGGATGTGCTGAGGGTAGCCCACAAAATGCCGCCACGCTTCTGGCACCAATGTAGCATGTCTTCAATTCTCTAACCCTAAACTGTGTAGCTTTGGAAAGTGGGAGGAAAGCAGAGCACCTGGAGGAAACCCATGTGGTCCAGGGGAGAACGTACAAACTCCTTACTGACAGTGGCAGGAATTGAACCCAGGTCACTGACTGCTGTAAAGTGTCATACTAACTGCTATGCTACCGTGCCACCTTTTACACCAGCAATCCTCCCATGGATGTTGCTTTACCCACTGAGTTCTTTGAGCAGATTTGCTCTTGTCTTCATCCGTCCTCATAACTGTGATGCTCTCATTCGTTTCTCAGAACACGAGGACCAAAACAACACAACCAAAATGCAAGAGGATCTCAGCAGGTCAGGCAACATCTATGGAAGTAAATAGTCAAAGTTTCAGACAAACACTTCTTCAGGACTGAGAAGGAAGGGGAAAGATGCCAGAATAAAAAGGTGGAGGAGCAGAAGGAGACTAGCTGGAAGATGACAGGAGAAGTCAGGTACATAGAAAAGGTCATGGGCTGGAGAGTGGGTCATAGGAGAAAGAGAAGCAGAAGGGGACCCAGGGGAAGTAATAGGCAGGTGAGATGAGGTAAAAGGTCAGAGTGGGGAATAGAGGAATGGAGAGTTTAAATTTGTTTACTGGAAGGAGAAATTGATATTCATGCCATCAAGTTGGAGGTTACCCAGATGGAATATAAAGTGTTGTTCCTCTGCACTGAGGGTAGCCCCATCCTGACACAGGAGGAGGCCATGGACTGACATATCAGAATGGGAATGGCAATCAGAATTAAAATGTTTGGCCACTGGGAATTCCTCCTCGTGGCAAATGGTGTGGAGGACCAATATGCTTCTTTCCTACCGTCTGGAGGCAGGGCACAATAGCTGCTGCCACCTTGCCACCTCCCAAGGCTGTTGGGGAGGTAAGATGCAAAAACTCCAGTCAGCAACAGCAAAGGAACGGCTGGTACAGCTCATAGTCAGGATGGGAAATTGGTTTATTATTGCACATGAACCAATGCGCAGTGAAATACATATCTTTGAATGTTATCGATGCAGATCTATCTCATCGGTGCACTGAGTTTGTACAAGGCAGAAACAATAAGAGAATTTAGAATGAAGTGTTACAGAGAGAGTGCAGTGCAGGTAGACAATAAGGTGCAAGGTCATAGAGGAGTAAACTACGTGGTCACGAGTCCATTCAATAGTTTGATAACATCGGGGACAGAAGCCTCATGGTACATGCTTTCAGGGTTTTGTATCTTCTGCCTGTGGGGAGGGGAAAGGCAGAGAATCGGTGGGTGGGGTTTTTGATTACATTGTTTGTTTTCCTGAGGCAGTGAGAAATCTGTTAACTAGTGGGAGACATAGGATCAGAAATAGGCCATTTGGCCCATTGAGTCTGCCCCGCCATTCCATCATGGTTGTTTAAACTCTCATCTTTGTTGGCAGTACAGGTTGGGGAGATGCCTTCAGAGTATCCTGGATGATTTTCCACAGCAGATTCCAGCGTCTGTAGTGGTACCCATGCCTTCAGTTGCCTAGCCTCAGGCTTTCAGGCTCTCTACTTCCATGGCATCGCTAATGGGCACCTGCTCCATCACTTCCTCTCACATCTCAAAGCAAAGTGCTTGATGTTCATGTTCAAGTTATTGGGACAGTTGGTTAAACACGATTCAAGAAGGTAGGTTTTGAGGAGTACGAGGCAGAGAAATTGAGGGAGGGAAATGTTAGTTCCCATGGCCTAGGTTGAAGACATCAGCAAATTATGGTCAAATAAAGAGGAATGTACTGATCCTCAGTGTGAAGTGAACAGATTGGTGAAGGAAGGAACAGGACTGAGGACAAGATGATTCCATGAAGGGGTTGAAAACTGAAAACAACTTTTTAAATTTACATTGTTCGTACAAGGAGTTAATTTATATGATCAAGGAAGAGATGCAAAGATCGAAGAGTACTTGGTACAAGTGAAGCCCTCCCCAACAGTGAGTGTATTTAAATAGAGCACTGCCACAAGAAAGCAGCATCCATTATCAAGGACTCCCATCTCTCCTTGCTGCTACCATCGGTCAGGAGGTACAGGAACCTTGGGTCCCATACCAGCAGGTTCAGGAACAGTTATTACCATACAACCATCAAACTCCTGAAGCAACACACACAAAATGCTGGAGGAATTCAGCAGGTCAGGCAGCAACCATGGAAATAAATAAAATAAATGAACAGTCGATGTTTCAGGCCGGGACTCTTCTTCAGTATTGGAAAAGAAGGGTGAAGAGACCGGAACCCAGAATAAAAAGATGGTGGGTAGGGAAGGAGGATAGCTAGAAGATGATAGGTGAAACCAGGTTGATAGGAAAGGTGAAGGGCTGGAGAGGAAGGAATCTGATAGGAGAGGACAATGGACTATGTGAGAAAGGGCACCAGAGAGAGGTAACAGGTAAGCGAGAAGAGGTAAGAAACCAGAGTGGGGAATAGAAGAAGGAAGGTGAAGGGAAATAAAATATTACCAGAAAGAGAATTCAACGTCCATGCCATCAGACTGAAGGCTTCCCGGACAGAATATGAGGTGTTGCTCCCGCACCGCAGTGAGTGACACAATGAGGCCACATGAAGGCAGCCATAGACCGACTGCCATTTCAGGATGGCAATAGGGATAGGAATTAAAATGATTGACCACTGGAAAATCTGCTTTTGACAGATGGTGTGGAGGTATTCAACAAAGTGATCGTGGATAACCTAACTTCAATCACTACTTCTCTGAACTGATGTTACATCCTCCAAAATTTTTTTTGAGCACTGGCATGACTTCACAAATGGAAAATTCTACAAGGTGCTGGGAGGATTCCCAGGCAATGGTCAGGTCTCTGCGCACCACAGACAGTCATGAAAGTGTCCTCACATATGTAATGAACAGAAGTTAATGCAAAATAGAACACTGCACAAAGTGAAAAATGAAGATGGTATATTGAAAGAATGGATTTGTCATCGCCAGAATGAACATATGCTGCTAACAGTATGCTAATCCTGAAAGAAGCAAAGATCTATCAGAATGGACTGAAAATTGAAGGTAGTTGTGAATACTCAGCAGGCTGGTTGCAGAAATTTAAGAACTTTTTAAAGCATTGTGATGATAAAGTGTCTGCTGATCACGAAGCAGCAGAGAAATTAATTGATGAGTTTGCATAGATCATCACTGATAGAAATAAAACATTCTGAACAATTACATCATTACATACAGTATGTGTGATGAACAAGTGTAAGACAAAGTCATATATATTCAGAGTCAGAAATTACGGTGATTCCAAGCTATATCATTATATATTCCAAAATCAAAATAAAACAAAATCTGAAACACTTCTGGCCCCAAGCAGTTTGGATAAGGGGTATCCACCCTCCCTCTCTGATTTGAGCCTGATTATGACTCAAGTCCTGAACATCAGCTGTTGACCCTTCAACATTTCTATTATGGTCCAGTGGACTAATTGTTTGGGGCAAACCTCCAGCACGCATTCAAGAAGACAGCTCTCTTGTCACCTCACAGGAATGACTCAAGGTGGGTATCAAGTGAGACTTTTATGAATGGTGTCTGCATATCAAGAAAGATATTCTCAATACAGTCAGATTGTAGCTACAATTCACTATTATGAGCCATGCATTTAGTTTTGTCCTTATTGTCCACTGCATAACCCTTGTCTCCTTTACACTTCACTGGGCGTGTTACGTTTTATTTTCACTCACAACACGCTGGAGGAACTCAGCAGGTCGGGCAGCATCCGTGGAAACGATGAGTCGATGTTTCCTGGTGAAAAACCAGTAAGGGGAAAGATAAAGGGGTGGGGGAGGGAAGGCAGGGAGGTGATAGGCAGGAAAGGTGAAGAAGGAATAGGGGAAAACATAATGGGTAGTAGGAGGAGCCGGAACCATGAGGGAGGTGGTAGGCAGCTGGGGGAGGGGGCAGAGTGACATAGGGATAGAGGAAGGGAGGGGGAGGGAATTACTGGAAGTTGGAGAATTCTATGTTCATACCAAGGGGCTGGAGACTACCTAGACGGTATATGAGGTGTTGCTCCTCCAAGCTGAGTTTAGCCTCATCATGGCAGTAGAGGAGGCCATGTATGGACATATCTGAATGAGAGTGGGAAACAGAGTTGAAGTGGGTGGCTACTGGGAGATCCTGTCTGTTTTGGCAGACGGAGCGGAGGTGCTCGACGAAGCAGTCCCCCAATCTGCATCGGGTTTCACCGATGTAGAGGAGGCCGCACCGGGAGCACCAGATGCAATAGATGACCCCAACAGACTCACAAGTGAAGTGTTGCCTCACTTGGAAGTACTATTTGGGGCCCTGAATGGTAGCAAGAGAGGAGGTGTAGGGACAGGCGTAGCACTTGCGCTTACAGAGATAAGTGCCAGGTGGGAGATCCGTGGGGAGAGACGTGTGGACCAGGGAGTCGCAGAGGGACCGATCCCTGCGGAAGGTGGAGAGGGGTGGAGAGGAAAAGATGTGCTTAGTGGTGGGGTCCTGTTGAAGGTGGCGGAAGTTGCGGAGGATAATGTGTTGGATCCGGAGACTAGTGGGGTGGTAGGTGAGGACAAGGGGAACTCTGTCCCTGTTGTTGTGGCGGGAGGATGGGGTGAGAGCCGAAGTGCGGGAAATGGAGGAGTTGCGGGTGAGGGCAGCTTTGATGACAGCAGAAGGGAAACCACGATCCTTAAAGAAAGAGGACATTTGAGATGTCCTGGAACAGAAAACCTCATCCTTGGAGCAGATGTGGCGGAGACGGAGGAACTGGGAATAGGGAATGGCATTTTTGCATGTGGTGGGGTGGGAAGAGGTATAGTTGAGGTAGTTATGAGAGTCAGTGGGCTTGTAGAAGATGTCAGTGGACAGTCTGTCTCCAGAGATGGAGACCAAGAGATTGAGAAAGGGGAGAGAAGTGTCCGAGATAGACCAAGTGAATTTGAGGGCTGGGTGGAAGTTAGAAGTAAAGTCGATGAAATTGACGAGCTCAGCATGGGTGCAGGAAGCAGCACCAATGTAGTCGTCAATGTACCGAAGGAAAATTGGGGAGCAGTACCAGAATAGGTTTGGAGCACGGACTGTTCCACATAACCAACAAAGAGGCAGGCATAGCTAGGGCCCATGCGAGTTCCCATTGCTACACCCTTGGTCTGATGAAAGTTGGAAGAGCCAAAAGAGAAGTTATTGAGTGTGAGAACCAGTTCCGCCAACCAGAGAAGGGTAGTGGTGGTGGGGAACTGGTGAAGTCTATTATCCAGAAAGTAGCGGAGGGCTTTGAGGCCTTCTTCATGGGGAATGGAGGTATATAGGGATTGGACAGCCATAGTGAAAATGAAGCGGTTGGGACCGGGGAACTGGAAGTAATTGAAGAGGTGGAGGGCATGGGATGTATCCCAGATGTAGGTGGAGAGAGACTGAACTATAGGTGACAAAATGGAGTCCAGGTAGGCAGATACAAGTTCGGTGGGACAGGAGCAGGCAGAAATTATGGGTCTGCCGGGACAGTCAGGCTTGTGGATCTTGGGGAGGAGGTAAAACCGAGCGGTATGGGGTGTGGGAATTATGAGTTTAGTGGCTGAGGATGGAAGGTCCCCGGAGTTGATAAGGGCAGTGATGGTATGGGAGATAATGGTTTGATGTTTTTTGGTGGGGTCCTGTTCCAGGGGTAAGAGGAGGTGTCAGAGAGCTGCCGTTTGGCCTCAGTGAGGTAGAGGTCCATCCGCATATACCGTCTGGGTAGTCTCCAGCCCCTTGGTATGAACATAGAATTCTCCAACTTCCAGTAATTCCCTCCCCCTCCCTTCCCCTATCCCTATGTCACTCTGCCCCCTCCCCCAGCTGCCTACCACCTCCCTCATGGTCCCGCCTTCTTCTACTATCCATTGTATTTTCTCCTATTCTTTCTTCACCTTTCCTGCCTATCACCTCCCTGCCTCCCTTCCCCCACCCCTTTATCTTTCCCCTTACTGGTTTTCACCTGGAACTTACCAGCCTTCTCCTTCCCACCCTCCCCCCACCTTCTTTATAGGGCCTCTGCCCCTTCCCCCTACAGTCCTGATGAAGGGGTCCGGCCCAAAACATCGACTCATCGTTTCCACGGATACTGCCCGACCTGCTGAGTTCCTCCAGCGTGTTGTGAGTGTTGCTTTGACCCCAGCATCTGCAGATTATTTTGTGTTTATGTTTTATTTTGGTGCAAAACTTCCAAATGTTATATGCAGAATCTATGGAGAAATGTACTAAGGCCTCTCAGCCCCCTGGGTCTGTGCTAACCAGCAAACATCCACTTACAGGTCACCCGGTTATGAAAGCCTAATTTTCAAAATCTTAAGACATAGGAGCAGAAACAGGCCTTTCAGCCCCCATCAAGTCTGCTCCACTATTCAATCATGGCTGATTTATTCTCCCTCTCAATCCTATTTTACTAAAAGCAGTGGGTACAGCCCAGTCAATCACGGGTAAAGCCCTTCCTAACATTGAGCACGTGTACAAGTAGCGCTATCGCAAGAAAGCAGCATCCAACATCGAGGACCCCAGCACCCAGGCCATGCTCTCTTCTCACTGCTTCCATCAGGAAGATGGTACAGGAGCCCCGTAATCCACACCACCAGGCTCTTCAGTCAGTTTCACTTACCCCATCTCTGAACTGTTCCCACAACCCACGGACTTGCTTTCAAGGACTCTTCATCTCATGCTCTCGATATTTATTGCTTGCTTGTTTGTTTGTTTGTTTATTTATTTATTTTCTCTTTCTTTTTGTATTTGTATAATTCTTTTTTTTCGTACATTGGTTGTTGTCCATTCTGTTGGGTGCGGTCTTTCATTGGTTCTATTGTACTTTATGGATTTACTCTGATTGCCCGCAATAAAATGAATATCACAGTTGTATATGGTGACATACATGTACTTTGATAATAAACTTCTCCCCATAACCTTTGATGCCATCAAGAACCTAGTTTTTTGAATCTTTGAATCTTGAATCTTAAATATACCCAATGACTTGCCCTTCACAGCCGTCCATGGCAATGAATACCACAGATTCACCACCCTCTGGTGAAAAAAATTCCTCCTCACCTCTGTTCTAAATGGATGTCCTATTCTGAGGCTGTGCCCTCTGATCCTAGACTCCCCCACTATAGGAAACATCTTCTCCACATCTGCTCTGTCCAGGTAATTCTGTAGGTTTCAAGCTCCAGCGATTACAGAGCCATCAAACACTCCTCATACATTAACCCTTTCACTTTTGGGATAAATCTCCTCTGGACTCTCTCCAATGCCAGAACATGCTTTCTTAGATACGGGGCCCCTGTACATAAAAGAGGCATTTAGGGATACTGGAATGGATGGGGTTGAATTTTTTGGATGGTGTTGGGTTACAACCATCTTCAGCTGGGTGGGAATGGGACAGATTGTTTGTCATCTATTTCCCACTGCTTCCACCTGCCATGGATCCATAAATAGTTGAGGGATGAGTCGAGTCGAGCAGAGCTGGGAGCGTCGAGTAGAATTGCTCACTCACTGAGTCAGTGAGGCTGGCTGCCATCTGCCCTTCCCACACCTGCTTGCTCTCCCGTCACACATTATTCCTACTTACTTCCAACTCAGTAACCATCTGAGTTACAAATAGTACTTTGCACAGCACCCTGTCAGAACCTAGGAACTGCCTATGTATTTATCCCATGTAATTCTCCTCTAATTTCCCACACCCTCCCTCCAGATTATGACCAAAGTTCAAACTACATTTATTGTCAAAGTACACATATGTCACAGGAAGATAAAGAAATACAATATAATTTACAAACAAACTATACATAAATAAAGACTGACAAACGACCAATGTGCAAAAGACAAATTTTGCAAATGAAAAATATAAATAATACTGAGAATATGAGTTGTAGAATCCTTGAAAGTGAGTCAAGGTTGTGGGATCAGTTCAGAGTTGAGGTGAGTGAAGTTGTCACCTCATGAGCCTGATGGTTGAGGAGTTATAACTGTTCCTGAACTTGGTGGTGTGGTACCAAAGGCTTCTGTACCCTTCTGCTCGATGATATTAGCAAGAAAGCATGGCCTAGATGCTGGGTGTCCTTGATGACAGATGCTGCTTTCTCGTGGGAGCGCTCCATGTAAATGTGTTCAATGGCGGGGAGGGCTTTGCCTGTGATGAACTGGGCTGTATCCATCACCTTCTGTAGCCATTGCATGATGTATCCAGCTGGATGAACCAGCTAGGTGTTTAAAAATGTCAACCAACCAGCTTCAGGGTGAAAAATCACACCAGACATCTCAAACATTTCACTCCCTGTCCCAGCAACTGTAATTAGAGTGGTTTTAGCTTTCTCTGTCCTGTACACACTGCAACACAATGAAATTCATTACTTGCATCAACAACAAACGCAGTCTGAGGACTGTATTGGGGGCAGCCCACAAGCGTCTCCATTACATAGCATGCCCACAACTTACTCACCCTAACCCATATGTGGAAGGAAACCACAGCACCCAAAGAAAGCTCATGTAGTCAGGGGAGAATGTACAAACTCCTTACTGACAGTGGCAGGCACTGTACCCTGAATGCCAGCACTGTAAAGTGTTATGCTACCGTATAGGATATTAACATCAATAATTCCACATCACTAACTTTGCCTACAGCAACTAGCCAACATTTTCACCGGACAAGCTGCCTCCCGCACCACCTCTCGTTTCCCTGAAGCAGCTGGCTTGGGACAACTTGCTCTCTGAGGGAAACTAAATCATTGCAAACCACAAAGGCTTCTCATGGTGGGCTCCAACAGCAGCTGCAATCGAAAAGGCTGCTCCCATTGCTAAAGCATTCCGCATGTGCTTTGGGGAAATTACCACAGATGAACAACCTCAGCAGGTTTGATCCAGCCTGCTCCATCTTACACGTCAGCTGCAGATCACTTGCTTGCCCTGTGGCTGTGACTCAGCGAGGAATATAGTGGTTTGAAATCTTTTGCACAGATCACTTCAACACAAGAGATTCTGCAGAGGCTAGAAACCTTGAGCAGCACCCACCAACCCTGCCCCTCTCTAGGTCTTTCTGCTCGTATTCTTCCCTTTTCCCCTGAACTTCTTATTTTGCCCCCTTCCTTTCCAGTCCTGAGAATGTCAAATGTTTATTCCACAGACACTGCCCGACTTACTGAGTTCCTCTAACATTTTGTGTGTGCTGCATAGATATCTTGCTGTATCTCAAAGTGCAGTAAGAACTTAGACCCTCATCTACCCAAAAAACTGAAAATTTAAAAATCCCATTACACCACTCTGAGGCTCTGAAGCTTCTACTTAACACCTATGCCTCAGTCAGCATCTTAAGGCATATATTATTTGGAGACAAAATAAAAATGCAGATATTGAAATCTGCAGCAATAAAGTCGAGGAACTCAGTAGGTCAGGTAGCAGCTATGGAGGGAAATGGACAGTCAACATTTCAGATTGAAACATTTCAAATGGGCTGAAAAATAGAGGAAAGGTAAAGAGGTGAAGGGAAGTGGTGGAATGAAGGTGACATGGTAGTGTAGTGATCAGCGAAACTCTATTACATCATCAGCGACCTGGGTAGAATCCTGCTGCTTTCTGTAAGGAGTTTGTACATTTTTTTTCCCTTGACGTGGCAAAGAGCAAATAAGCAGCACCTGGACTTGATGTTTTTAGTCTCGATGGTTGAGGAGTTAATACTGAGCCTATGTGTGGAAGCTGTGGCAAGGGTTAAGAGGATGCGCAGGCAAAGGCTGTTTACAGACAGAGCAGCATGGTAGCATAACGGTTAGTGTAACTCAGTGACCCAGGTTCAATCCCCATCGCTGTCTTTAAGGAGTTTGTACGTTCTCCCCGTGACCACAGCGGTTTTCTCCGGGTGCTCCAGTTTCCTCCCTCAGTACAGAGGCATATGGATTAACAGGGCACATGGTGAAATTGGGCGACGCGGTCTCATTGAGTAGAAGGGCCTGTGACTATGCTGTGTATCTAAATAAAGGGCTGGCAAGTGATAATCTGGGTGAGGAAGTCTGACAGGCAGACGGAAGAATGCAAATAGCAGCGGCTGGGAGGTGAAAGCTGGAGGCAGATGATGGAATCTGATAGAAGAGGAAGGAGGAGCATGGAAACAAATAAGAGAGGTGGGAGGGAAGACAGGAACAAGAGGGGGAGGGGGTGAAGGGGACCCAGTGGAAGGGGTGTGTGGATGATGGGCAGATGGAGTGGGTGCAGGAAGGGACAGAAACAGGGTGATGAGTAGTTGGGGGTGGTGGGCTAAATGCAGGAAGAACTGGGCATATGAGGAGGATAGAGGAGGAGGTGTTTACCTAATTATTTGTTGACGATGCTCGCCCACAGGCTGACATGTTCCCTAAACTTTTAAATTTCCATCAACATAGGGAGAGATCATTAGGCCCATCTTTCCATGACAGCTCATGATCCCATTACCTCATTACATTTCCCTGGAACCTATCCTTCCGTATTCATATCAATATTGCCTACCCCCCAGATCGGGGCAAATTACAGTGGCCTACTAACCTCCCAAACCACTCATCTCTGTGATGTGGGATGTGGGGTGAAAGCAGAGCACAGAGAAACCAGGGGAATCTTATGTGGTCACAGCGCAGATAGTGACTATTGTAGATTTTACACTTAGTGGTTACATTTTCAAAGTACTTCTCTCTGTTTTGGAGCATTAGAACTTAGAACAGTACATCGTAGTACAGACCCTTCAGCCCACAATGTTGTGCCAGCCCTTTAACCTACTCTAACATCAATCTACCCCTTTCCTCCTACATAGCCCACCATTTTTCTTTCATCCATGTGTCTATAAAGTTTTCTGATATGCCCACATAATTTGCCTGTACACCACCCCTGGCAGGATGTTCTACGCATCCACCACTCTCTGTAAGAAAAAACCTCTGACATCCCCCTATACTTTACTCCAATCATTTTAAAATTATGCCCCCTTGTATTAGCCATTTCCATCCTGGGAAAGCCTCAGAGCACTCACTCAATCTATACCTGTTATCTTGTACACCTCTCTCTCAAGTCATCTCTCATCCTTCTTCAGTCCCAAGAGAACAGCCCTAGCTTTCTCAACCTATCCTCATAAGCTACGTTCTTTAATCCAGGCAGCATCCCCCTGCACTCCCTAAAGCTTCCACATCCTTCCTGTAGTGAGGGGTCCAGAACAGAACACAAAATGCCAAGTGTGGATTAATCAGGGTTTTATAGAGCTGAAACATTCAGAACTGCATTTCTGAAAAGCAGTATTTAAGATGAAAGGTTTTTCTCCCCCGCCAATGTAGATAAACCCCACCCAGACCAGCATCTATCCTGGGGTATGAGCCATCACCCATCCTTGTTAAGCCATTCAATGTCGAACACCCAGTTTACCGAGCCCCTCCTGTAGAATACGGTACCCAAAATTGAAGAATGCTTGAGACCACAAACCGGCATTTGAAACCCTTCAAATCTCTTCCACACTAGCTTTTACATATTCCGCCACAATAAACCGCTCATTGCTTCAACCCTGTCGGCTCCAAGACCACAATTTTCCCCCACCCCAGCTCTATCCTTTAGAGCTCAAGGTTCTTGCATCAAGCTTTCAGCTACCACCCCTCAGACAGCTTCATGCAAAACATAGGAGAATTAGGCCATTCAGCCCATCAAGTCTGCAGAAGTAAACATGCAAGCTGTCATTAAGAGAATGACACCAACAGTCCTCCAGAACGTTTCAACTGGGTAAATCACCGAACAAGTGCCGCTGTGAAGATATCGTACTCTACACTAGATCTCAAAAAGACAGCAGAGTGGAGTTCAGCAAGCTTCCACTCACCTACCCTCAACAGAGAGCTCTGCCCACACGCACTCTTATGCCACCCATCCCAACAATATTCAGTTAACTCAGCATGGACTTGTGATTCAACTTGGGCTATTCTTTATTTGCACAGCTCAGCACCACACCAGGCAGTATTGACCAGTTGGACAATTATGGTTCTTCGAATTCCTTGAAAGTGGAGTCATTGAGGATGGTGAGACCAAAACTAGATGTCATGGGTTAAGGATGAAAGGTAAAATATTTTAGGGAAACTTCTTTACTCAGAATATGGTGAGAGTGTGGAACGAGTGTTGGATGTGGATTCAACTGCAACATTTAAGAGAAATTTGGATAAGTATGTGGATGGGAGGAGCTCGGAAGGCTGTGGTCCAGGTGCTGGTCAAAGGGACTAGACAGAATAGTAATTCAAAGTTCAAAGTAAATTTATTATCTAAGTATATAAATGCCACCATATACAACCGTGAGATTCACTTCCTTGCTCATTCAGCATGAAGATGGTCAGAAGGGCCTGTTTCTGTGCTGTAGGGCTATAGACTCTATGACTGAAAACACAAGGGAATACACCTTCCATGTACAATTCTGAATCCAACAGGCAGTGACACATTGCAACTACAGCGTACCAGTGCGGAGAGAGAATGCGAGTTTGAGATTGCCAATAAAACATTGGATGGATGGATGTGTGGGCAAGATTTCTTTAGCAGGTTTCTTTATAGAGTACTCTCCCTTTACACTAGGGAACTGGGGTGGAGACAGCTGCATAGAGCAGTTACCGTGAAACAGATTCTCAAGTTGGTCCATACGCTCCCAACCACCTGTCATTTCTGTGGCCAGAAGAGGACCGTCTACAATGTGTACGTAGATTGCAAGAGATTGTAGCCTCTATCTGAACATCTGATGGGGCTGCTCCTCAAGTTCTGGCTGAACTTCAGCCCCAGATTCCTAATCTACAGTCTCCCAGTGCAGCGGTGGGAAAGGGAGGCGGCATTTGGAAGATCTCCTGGCTTGCTACTGAACCTGGCCAAAGTGACCATTCACAGGTCCAGGAGGAGGGGCAGTCGAAAGCTAACTGCCTGCTTCTTTTCCAGGGTTATGAAGGAGCACATGATGTCTCTTTGGAGCGAAGGAGAATGAGAAGTTTGATAGAGGTGCACAAGAATACAAGGGGCATTGATCAAGTGGCAGAAATGGTTAATATAAGAGGGCATAATTTTAAGATGATTGGAAAAAGCACAGGGGGAAAGTCAGAGGTAGTTTCTCCCCCTCCAAAAGGGAGTGGTGGGCGTGTGGAACGCCTTACCAGTGGTGATGGTAGAGACACATACATTTGGGATATTTAAAAGAGGTAGGCACATGGATCAAAGAAAAATGGAGGGAAGGGTTAGATTGATCTTGGTGTAGGTTTAAAAAGTCACTACAACATCAAAGGTCGAAGGGGTTTTGTACTGTGCTGTGCTGTTCTATGTTATATGGATGGGGAAGAGACACAGGCTGAGGAGAGTTGAGGGGAAGGTAGGTGGCAGAGCTGGAAGTGGGGAGGCAGGGGGAGGGATTTGAACCTAGGCACCAGCATTTTATTGTTGGAGGAGATTAAAACGTTGGCACAATAACGTGGGCTGAGGGTCCATGGGTTCAGTGGGGAATTTCTGGGACCAGTGGGCACTTCAGAGAGGTTGAGTGTGTTTTAGACAGTGATAACCATATTCGAATTTGACATTGTACATACTGTGTTTTATGAAATCCTGTATGTTGCATATTGTATGGCTAAAATACTGTAATCAATTGAGTATTTATATGTATAAAAAAGGCTTCTTTCACAGTTTTGCAAAATCCAAGGACTGCACATCATGAATTATATCTTCCCAACTACACTTAAACTGGCTTTGCGTCAAAATCCTGGCCCAAAGCAGAGCGAGCGGGCAGCCAAGGGAGCGCCCGTGAGCCGACACCACCTCACCTCCTCCTGCTGCCTCTCCACCTTTGGGTTGCTTGCCGTTCTCTTCAGGTTGCTGCCCAGGCTAATACTGGCCGTAGCGTCTGACTTGGATCTCTGGTGGGTCCGCTTGGAGGGCGACTGTGCCATGTCGCCAGCGGGGCTGACCGGCGGCACCTCTTTGCGCCGGTGGGCTGGCTTCAGTTCGTCGGAGAGGATGAGCTTGCGCAGCTTGGTGCCGCGGGAGTGGCGCTGGGCGGAGATGTGCATGTCTGAGGAGTAGGCGCCCAGAAGCCAGGCGCACTGGAGGGAGAAGTTGATGCTCTGGCGGCAGCGGTGCACCACATAGGGCTTGATAGCATCGCCAACGTCCTCGTCCATATGTATGTACATGTTGAGCAGCTGGGGCAAGTAGAAGTCCACCTCCTCATGGCGGAAGCTGAAGAGTCTGTTGCCGATGTATGCCTGCACACCTGGCTCCTTAGAGTTGTAGAGGTACGAGATGGCCATGGAGATGTCGAAGAGCTTGGACTCGAAGAGCCGGAGCAGCCACGACTGCTTGGCTGAGTTGTACCGCTGCCGCCTCCGGGCATTCTTAACTGTGTTGCCCACTGCCGCTGTCCCATCCTCCTCCACTACCCGGACTTTGGCCTGCTCGCCATCGCTGGCGACACCGTTGGGCACACCGCTGCGGCCCTCTGCCTCCTCCACCGTCTCCGTCGAGGCGCCCCGCAGGAGCTTGACTTTCTCCAGCACCTCCTGGCAGGCCCGCTTGGCCACCTCGGAGTCAATAAGGGCCTCCCCCACGCCTTCCTTGATGACGCCCAGGGCTCCGCCGCCTGTCGGAGGTTCGCTCTCGCCCGGGCACTGGTCTGCCTGGTCGGCCTCCCCTTCTGTTTCCTCCATGCCAAACACTTCTCAGGCCTGCAACAGTAAGATCAGGAGACCACCCATCAGCTTTTGCAAGGAAGACTTTCTTTTACAGCACAGAATACCCCAAAGCCCTCCCCGAAAAACAAAACACCTTTTGTAGTTGCAATTACAAACTACTGCAGTTATTTTGACAACAAAACACCCAGCTATAGGAAGAATGTCATTAAGCTGGAGAGTGTACAAAATAAATTAATGCATGAGAATATTCATTTATGTCTGTCCTTTAATCAAAATTCAAAGTAAGTTTATTATAAAAGTCATCCTGAGAGTCATTATCTTGTGGGCAATCACAGTAAATACGAAGACATAGAATAAAAAAACAATTTTTTTTTGTGTGAGTGCTTTACTGCTTTCTGACATGTGCTTGCTCTCTTATACGTGCTGTGTGCTTTGTGGTGTGTATGACTGTTGGTACTGTGGTTTGCACCTTGGTCCTAGGTTTTATGTACTTCTGTTGAATGACAATTAAACTTGAATTTGAATGAAAAACTGCACACAAAGTCGGACAAACAACCAACGTGCAAAAGACAACAAATTGTGCACATAGAAAAAAAGAAAAAATAGTAATAAGTAACTTCATTAGCCTTTTATTGATATATATAATTCTTTATAATTTTGCATGTTGCAAACTGACCAACACACCACAGCAAACTCGTAATACATGTAAATGTTTATGGCGAACAAAGTTGATCCTTGAAAGTTTTCACGAGGATGTTAGTGGGACTGGAGGACTGGATAGGCTGGGGCTTTCCACCCCCTGGAGTGAGGAGCGACCTCGTGGAGGTGCTAAAATCATGAAGGGTCTTGACCCCAAACGGCAACTGCACATTCCCCTCTGTAGATGCTTCCTGACCTGCTGAGTTCCTCCAGCGCTTTGTGCACATTGCTCAAGAATTAGAAGATGAACGTTCATAGACTCGTTCCCACAGTCTATAGGGGTGTCTAAAACTAGGGGGCATGGAATTAAAGTGAGAAAGAAAAGATCTACAGGGAAGTTGAGGGGCAACTCTTTATCCCCAAAACAGAGGGTGGTGGATATGTGTTAAGAGCTGCCAGAGGAAGTGGTAGAGGCGGGTACAGTTACAATGTTTGAAAGGCATTGGAAGGGCTACATGGATAGCAAGGGTTTAGAGTGAAACAAGGAAACAGGATGAGCTCATGTAGGCAACTTGATTGGCATGGACATAGGGCTGAAGAGCCTGTTTCCATCCTGCAGAGCTCAGTGAATCTTTGTACCCTTTCTGTCCGCTCAGGACATCAGGACACTGACAGGGCATGGCTTTAACATCTTTTACCTATGACAGCATTTCTAACTGTGCCAGATTGCACCTTCTGACCATTGGGAGTGTGTGGGTTAACAGTAACCCAGGAATACCAGGGTGAAAGTGGCACAAGATCTCATTAATCACTCTACTTTTTAAGCCCAAGGGGTCCAGCAACAATTGATAACACACACAAAATGTTGATGTAACTCAGCAGGTCAGGCAGCATCTGAGGAGGAGAATAAACATAGAAACATAGAGCACAATACAGGCCCTTCGGCCCACAAAGCTGTGCTGAACATGTCCATACCTTAGAACTACCTAGGCTTTACCCATAGCCCTCTACTTTTCTAAGCTCTATGTAGCCATCCAGGAGTCTCTTAAAAGACCCTATCATTTCCACCTCCGCCGCCGGCAGCCACTCACTCACCACTCTCTGCGTTAAAAAAGTACCCCTGCAAGAAGTATATTGCAAAACTAGAAAAAAAATCAGATGTCCCACTGTGAAGGAATGGATTGAGGAAATGATTAAGATTTCATCATATGAACACATGTTGGGAAGAATTAACAGTGAGGGAAAAGTGCAAGTCAATGCCTCTCATCATTTTATACACCTCTATCAGGTCACGTTATCCTCCATCACTCCAAGGAGAAAAGGCCGAGTTCACTCAACCTATTCTCATACAGCATGCTCCCCAATCCAGGCAACATCATTGTAAATTTCCTCTGCACCCTTTCTATGGTTTCCATGTCCTCCCTATCGTGAGGCGACCAGAATGGAGCAAAGTCGACATTTTAGGCTGAGACGCTTTATCAGGACTTGGCCCAAAGCAATGTCTGACTGTTTATTCCTCTCCATAGATGCTGCCTGACCATTTTGTGTGGGTTGCTCTGGATTTTCAGCATCTGCAGAAACTCGTGTTTATGATCAGCAGCAACTGGTGACACATGTTACTTCAAACAGAGAAAAACCTCAGGGTAACACAGGAAACACAGCTTATAGGAGGCCACACTCACCAAGGCAAAATTAATATCTGACTTTATATCAGATAGAAATGTTGATGCATACTTTAATCACTCCTTCCCTTGCTGGAGATAAAAACACAAGCAAAGAAACAACAAATGGGTTACACTGCTTGCTTGCCTGGAGCTCTGTAACTGTGGAAGCCAGTGTCATGTCTGTGTATTTGGAAAGATAAACATTTCTACAGTCAACATGGTTGCACTTTGACTGAATCTGGAGGATTATGCATCTACTGAGAGTGACATATTCTTCAGATTCAAGATTGTTTAACGTCACGTCTAGGACTCAAGTGTAAAGGAGAATGAAATAATTAACACTGGATCTGATGCAGCACGAAAAAAACTACAATAAGACAAAGAACACAGTAAATATAAATATGTAGACAACTTATCTACGTAGATTGACTGTATGTCCATAAGGTAACACTAGACACAGGAGTGTCTGTACACAAGGTGACTCTGACAGAAAATGATAAAGTAGTGGTGGTTGGGGGTGGGTTAGTGGTTGGAGGTGTTGATCAGCCTTACTGCTTGGAGAAAGTATTTGAGTCTGGTGGTTCTGGTGTGGATGCTACGCAGCCTCCTCCCCGATGGGAGTGGGTCAAACAGTCCATGAACAGGGTGGGTGGGATCCTTCATGATGCTACTGGCTCTTTTCCGGCACCTTTCTGTATACGTGTCCTTCTTGGCAGGTAGGCTGGTGCCAATGATGCGTTGGGCAGTTTTGACAGAGGTAGACGGAGTTTTGTGGACCAGATTTCTGGAAGTAGTTGATTGCATTATTTGTCAAATGCACATCAAAACATGCAGTGAAATGTGCCATTTGCATTAGCAGTCTGAGGATGTGCTGGAGGCAGCCCGCAAGCATTGCTACACATTCTGGCATCAACACAGAATGGCCATACTGTTCAGCAGAACAACCCAAGCAACAATAATCACATCAAAACAAGCCCCTTTCCCACCCCCACTCCACATTTAAAACCCACCCCCTCAGACACAGATAATCCTCCAACCCCAGGACAGGGAGGGGAGGGAGACAGTAGTGAAGTTTATAGGAGGGAAATTCAAAATCTAGCTGAGTGGTGACACAACAACCATTCAATGTCAGCAAAACCAAGGAGATGTTCATCGACTAGAGGAGGTGGAAACCAGAGTCCTCATCAGGAGATCCGAGCAACTTTCAATTCCTCGGTGTTATCATTTCAGAGGATCTATTCTAGGTTCAGCACGTAGGTGTAATTACGAAGAAAGCACAGTTGCACCTCTACACCAACGGTGTTCGATGTACATGTGACAAATCTGAATCTGAGTTTGCACGTGAATCGATGAGTGAAACTCTTTTATTGAGGGACAGTTATGAACTGGATTCTGTCTGCCTGTGCTAGCCTGGAGACTGGGGAATGCAGTGAAATCATTCAGTAGTTCAGTCTTTTACAGAGAACTGGCAGATACAGCCAGTCCGTTGCAAGCAAAGCCCTCTCTACCACTGAGCACATTTACAAGGAGCGCTGTCACAAGAAAGCAGCATCCACTATCAAAGGCCCTCAGCATCCAGGCCATAGTCTCTTCTCACTGCTGCCATTGGGAAGGAGCTACAGGAGCCTCAGGACTCACATTATTTGTTCAGGAACAGTTATGACCATTCGAACATCAAGCTTCTGAACCAGAGGGCATCGCTTCACTCACTGCAACACTGAACTGTTCCCACAACCTACAGGCTCACTTTCGAGGACTCTACAACTCATCTTCTCAATATTCATTACTGTTTCATTGTATTTGCACAATTTGTTGTCTTTTGTACATTGGTTGTTTGCCATCTTGTTGTGTGCGATGTTTCACCGTTCTAAACACAAGAGATTCTGCAGATGCAGGAAATCCATTGCAACACACACATAGTGCTGGCGGAACTCAGCAGGTCAGGCAGCATCTACGGAAATGAATAAACAGTCAACGTTTTGAGCTGAGACCCTTCGTTAGGACTGGAGAGGAAGCGGGAAGACACCAGAATAAAAAGGTGGGCAGAGGGGAAGCAGAACAAGCTGGAAGATGACAGGTAAAGCCAGACGGATGGGAGAGGTAAAGGGCTGGAGAAGAAGAAATCTGACAGGAGAGGAGAATGGACCATGGAAGAAAGGGAAGAAGCAGCACCAGGGACAGGTGATAGACACGCAAGGTGTTTCTTTGCACTCACTGTGAACGCCTACACGAAAATGAAGTACACGGTGACACACATGTACTTTGATAATACATTTACTTTGAACTGACAGAGGGAGACGGAGATACAGATCTTTTGGCCCATGATGTTGTACTGACCTGATGAGTAATGTTAAAGGGGAATTTAGGGCACACAAACATGAGGGGAAGTGCAGGGATGTGGATCCCACATGCAGGCTGATGGGATCAGTCACACTTGGTTCAAAGGTTTACCATAAATTTATTATCAAAGTACATATGTCACCATTTGCAATCCTGAGATTCTTTTTTGCGCAGGTAAGTACAAAGAAACACAATAGAATCAATGAAAGACAACAGAATCAATGAAAGACCAAACCCTACAGGATGGACAAACAACCAATTGCAAAAGACAACAAACTGTGCAAATACAAAAGAACATTAAATAATAATAATAAAGATGAAGAGTCCTTGAAAGTGAGTCCATAGGTTGTGTGAAGTTATCCCCACTGGTTGAGCGTGACATTCCTGAACCTGGTGGTGTGGGTCCTGGGGCTCCTGTACCTCCTTCCTAATGGCAGCAGCGAGAACAGAGCAGGTCCTGGGTAGTGGGGGCCTCTGATGGTGGATGCTCCTTTCCTTTCGTAACTGTGCTCAGTGGTGGGTTGGGCTTTAGCCGCGATGGACTGGGCCATATTCACTAAGGTAGGGTGTTTTCCTACCAGGCCGTGATGCCACCAGACAATATACTAGCCACTGGACATCATTAGAAGTTTGTCGAAGTTGTAGATGTCATGCCAAATCTACTCCTGGTATCATGGTTGGCAGAGTGCCTATTCCTCTTGCGACTCTGATCCCAACAGATTTAATTTGCAAATCATTAAATCCATGACCTGCTCCTGTTCATTATTGCTATAATCCCTCTACTTGGTGACACTGTCCAGGGCTGGTGGTTACAACCAAGTTAATTCTGAACAGATGCCAGTTACTCAAACTGTTCTCTGAATTTCAGGGTTAAATGCTCATTCTTAAACTGAGAGTACCCAGTTGTAGGAACAACAATTTCACCATTGTAATTTAAATCTTTTGCTGTGAATAGCAGACTGACCCAGTATAGTATCAATACTTTGTTTAATTAATATCGCTACCATATCGATTCAGATTTTAACTTGGTGAAGTAACCTTTCAGTGGTCTGGAAAGAACTCTGTGGGAAAATAGGTTCCGCAGGTGTGTTCGGAAGGATGTGCTGGCATTGCAGAGGGTTCAGTGGTTTGCAAGTATAATTCCAAGAATGGTGAGGAGTGTTTGAGGTCTCTGGGCCCCTACTCACTGAAGTTCAGAAGAATGAGTAGGGACCTCATTGAAATCTATTGAACATTGAACGGCCCAGAAAGAGTGGACATGGAGAGGAAGTTTCCTTATAGTGAGGAGGTCTACGACCAGAGAGCACAGCCTCAGAATAGAACATTCCTTTAGAACAGAGATGAGAAGGAATTTATTTTACCAGAGGATGGTGAATCTATGGAATTCATTGCTACAGATGGCAATGTAGGCCAAATCATTGGGTATAGTTAAAGTGAATATTGATAGGTTCTTGGTTAGTCAGGCACCACAGGGTAGGGAGCGAAGACAGGAGAATGGGGTAGAGGGGGATAATAAATCAGCCATGATCAAATGGCCTAATTCTGTTTCTATGTCTTATGGTCCTGATTAGTAAAAGACATCAAAGGTTCAGAAAGGTGGAGAAATGGCTGAGTGGAATAGTAAATGAACAAATGGATGGAATGGCCTAATTCTGCTCCTACACCTTATGGCCTTAAAATGGACTTCTGGCAAATGCATTGCAAGCTTACACGACAGTGTTCTGGTTAAAAGAAAACTTTGATTCACCCTTGCAAACACACCCCATTGCATGAATAACCAGTGCCAGATGTAGACTCATCAGTACCACGTTAGTTGAGTACAGTGAGGTAGCAGAATGCAAACTATAGCGTGGCAGTTACAAAGGAAGTACATGCAGGTCAAGGGCCACTATGAAGCAGGTAGGAGGTTCAGTACTTTGCTCGAGAGAGGTACCCACCAACACTCCAGCAGCATGAAACAGAGACAAACCTGTACACATTGTAATAACACTGCATTAGCGCCAGAGCTAATGACAGACACACTTTGAGCAATACCACACTGCTATCTGTACCCACCACTACACTGCCAGTTATACATATCTGTATTGTGCCTAAGGAGTACACAACAGCATCCATACCAGCCACTAGTATACAGTGACAACACACACAAAATGCCAGAGAAACCCAGCTGGTCAGGTAGAATTTTATTTTATTTTTTAATTTTTATTCAGAGGCACGGCGCGGAAAAGGCCCTTCCAGCCCAGTGAGTGTATTGCCCAGCAACCCACCTATTTAACCCCAGCCTAATCACAGCACAATTCACAATGACCAATTAACCTACTAACCGGTACATCTTTGCACTGTGGGAAGAAACCACAGCACCCGGAGGAAATCCACGTGCACACAGGAAGAAATGCACAAACTTGCTTACAGAGGATGCTGGAATACTTTCTCTACAAATCGTTTTTGGCAATTCTGTTCGGGGGCGGTGGGGGGGTTGTTAATCACGACTGGAATATAGGTGATAAGTGGCTAATACACTCAATTTCATTTCTAAAAGGGTTTATCTAACGAATTTAATATTAAACACACAGCGCATATTTTCCTCGCATGAATATAGTGATAAATCAATTATCAGGGGAGGACAGGGGAGCTTGAAGTAAGTGCTGAATGAACTTCCAGTAGAAGTGGTAGAGGCAGGTTCGATATTATCATTTAAAGTTAAATTGCATAGATATATGGACAGGAAAGGAATGGAGGGTTGTGGGCTGAGTGCAGGTCGGTGGGACTAGGTGCGAGTAGCGTTCGGCACGGACTAGAAGGACCAAGATGGTCTGTTTCTGTGCTGTAATTGTTATATGATTATACATATATGGAATTGAACTCCGACTCCCCAAGCTATCACAGTGCTGCACTAACTGCTATGTTACTGTGGCACCCACAGCATAACTGCAGAGGAATAAACCGTCAACGTTTCTAAAAGAGTTTCTCAGCCCAAATCATCAATTGTTTATCTCCATCCATACATGGCACAGTTGCTTCAACCGCTACACCATCACTTTACAGTGCCAGCAATCCCCGATTGGGGTAATATTCCTGCCGCTGTCTGTAAAGAGTCTGTACGTTTTCCCCGTGACTGCACGAGTTTCCTTCACGTGCTTTAGGCTCATCCCACATTCCAGAGATGTTAGGGAGTTGTGGGCATGTCACGTCGACGCTGGAAGCATGGCAACACTTGCAGGCTGCACCCAGCACCTCCTTGGGCAGTGTTGGACGCATTTCACTGGGACAAATAGAGGTAACCTTATCCATTTTTAGATGTTGTCTGACCTGCTAAGTTCCTCCAGCATCTTGATTGTATTGCTGAAGATTTCCAGCATCTGCAAAATCTTTTGTGTTTAATATTCAATGACACGGGGTGGCGGGTGGAGATATGTCTCTACCAAGGTGTAAGGCGATCCTTCCCTCCGCTAGCCTGTGGGTCATCCTTGGGCAAGATGTAGCACCTGCTTACTCCCCTGATCAGGGTCACGTGAAGCCATGAGAGCAGGGGGTGGATGGTTGTTCAAGCAGATGGCGCATATCACATGTCTTGGTTATGTGACCACTGACGCCAGACAGACAATCTCTGGAGAGTATTGATAATGTCAGGGTCACTCATCTTGTAAAGACACTGCCCAGCCCAGAAGAAAGTAATGGAAAACCACTTCCGTATAAAAATTTGCCAAAAACAATTATGGTCATGGAAAGACCATGATTGCCCACATCATATGACACCACACATAACAAACAAACGATACAACGACACACCACAACCAATGGCTCCCTGGCCATACAGTGACAGCAGTATTATACCTCAATGTCAAACATTTTAATCAGCTCCCACCAATACACCATCTGCCTGTTATGAAGTTTAAAATGACCCTTCCAATCCCGGTCAGGGAGGCTATAACCTCCACTCATCCTGTTGATTAGTCTGCAGAGCTGAAGTGAAAAGGATATAAATTACACTCTAAATCGCAACAACATCAGCCCAGAGTGCCTTTCTGAGAGACTCTTTCATAACACCAGAATTTAATGGTCCATTAATACCAGATAACTGCAGCACTGTGCAATCCAGCGAAGTCGGTTATACCCACTATAATCCAATTACAGCAACGTCAAATAAATTGTGAAACATACTATATGCAAGAGTTACTTATCAAAAAAGATCATTGTGTTGGCAATGTACAATCCATACCCCCATTTCAAAGACTTTTACGTAAGCACAGGATGTAAGAAAATGGAGGGCCACATGGGAGGGAACTTCGCCACGGACGGTCCCAATCCCAGTTGTGCAAGGAGGAGGGCTGGACATAGGGCTAGCAGCCCCATCCAAAGGCCTCATCCCTGGGAGAGGAAGGACCTTCACCTAGAAGACATATAGTGAAAGCAGAAGCCACAGGACTAATCAACCTTTTATTATCCAGAATCACCACCAGACTGACCATCTGGTCCGTCAAACCTGCTTCAACATTTAATAAGATCATGGCTAATCTGACCACGGACTCATCTCCACCTACCTGCCTTTTCCCCATAACCCTTAATTCCCCTACCATGCAAAAATCTATCCAACCTTGTCTTAAATATATTTACTGAGGTAGCCTCCACTGCCTCACTGGGCAGAGAATTCCACAGATTCACCACTCTCTAGGAAAAGCAGTTCCTCCTTACCAACATCCTAAATCTGATAAAGTTTAAGGGAAAGGGGGGTTCTCAAGATTCCTGTAAACAATGGATTCAGTACTGACTATGTCTGTGACTGCAGTGTGTTTGAATCAACACTCACAACACGCTGGATGAACTCAGCAGGTCGGGCAGCATCCGTGGAAAAGATCGGTCGACGTTTCAGGCCAGAACCCTTTGTCAGGACGAAGTGTTGTGGGTGTTGCTTTGACCCCAGCATCTGCAGATTATTATAGTGTGTTTGAATAATGTCTCACAGCTGTCTTCTTTGGAGCAAGATAATTAGGGTTTGCCCAGATCCACGTCAGATGTCTCTGGGCTTTTCACACCTTTTGATTTTGACAAAAGGCAGTGCCTAATGGAAATTGGACAGAACATTCCTTTCCTAATTAAAGCATAAATTTGACCGATGTTCTTATCTTTGTAATTAAGTTGTGGCTCCAGCAAACCAGGTAGGACATTCTTTTCTTTAATTAAGGTGGCTGGAGTGTCTAACAAATTGATTGTACTTTTGTATCAATAGTCCATTGACTTGACCAGAATAGTTATCAAACTGATTGTTCTCTGTAACAATAGTCCATTGACTTGACCGGAATGGTTATCAAACTGATTGTTCTTTTGTATCGGTGGCCTTATAACTTCTGACAATTCTGACATCGGGCAGTGAACTTGCAGAACCGCTGGGGAGATGAGACAGGGTCTCTCCCTGATGTCGGATCCAAGTACACTCGCCGGCTGAGCTCGAAGAAATAAACGGGTGAAAAGATAGTAACGAACTTTTTATGCAGTCGTTATTTGATCTAGCAAAGTTACGTTTACAAACCTATTCCCCCAAATCTTGAGGCTATGTCCCCTAGTTCTAGTTTCACCTACCAGTGGAAACTGCCTCTATCTACCCCTTTCATAATTACGTGTTTCTACAAGATCCCCTCTCATCCTTCTGAATTGTCAGGTGACAATCTCTCCTCATCTCTGGAATCAACCTAGTGAACATTCTCTACACAGCCTCCACAGCCAGTATATCCTTCCTCCAGTAAGCAGACTAGAACTGCTTGCAGTACTCCCGGTACAGTTCCCGGCTCTTAAATTAAATCCCTTTAGCAATGAAGGCGAACATTCCAATTGCCTTGATAGCCAGCTGCACCCCCAAACCAACCTTCTGCGATTCATGCACAAGCACTTTCAAGACGTTCTGCACAGCAGCGTGCTGCAATCTTTTACCATTTAAATAATCTGATCTTCAATCTTTCCTTCCAAAATGGGTGACCTCGCATTTACCAACATTGTACTCCATCTTGCCCACTCATTTAAACCTATCTATATCTCTCTGCAGACTCTCCGTATCCTCTGCACAATTTCCTTTTCCACTCAATGTAGTGTCATCAGCAAACTTAAGATACACTACACTCGGTCCCCCCTTCCAGATTGTTAATGTATATCGTGAACAGTTGCAGACCCAGCACCGACCCCTGCGGCACACTGATCACCAAACAGAGAAACACCCATGTATCCCAACTCTCTGCTTTCTATTAGTTAACCAATTCTCTGTTCATGCTAATACATCACCCCAAACTCTATGCATCCTTATCTGATGGATAAGTCTTTTATGTGGCAGCTTATTGAACGTCTTCTAGAAATCCAAGTAAATAACGTCGATCTCTTCCCCTCTAACCACTGCACTTGTTATCTCTTCAAACAACTCCAGTAAGTTTGTCAAACAGGACCTGCCTTTGCTGAATCCATGCCACCTCTGCCTGATGGATCCATTTCTTTCCAGATGCCCCCCTAGTTCTTCTTTAATGATAGCTTCAAGCATTTTCCCAACTACAGATGTTGTATTAACTGGCCTACAGTTACCTGCCTTTTGCCTACATCCTCTTCTGAACAGTGGCACGACATTTACCTTATTCCAACCTGCCAGGACCTGCCCAGAGTCCAGAGAATTTTGGTAAATTATCACCAAAGCCTCAAAGATAACCTCTGCCATTTTTTTCAGTCCCCTGGGATGCATTCCATCAGAACCAAGGGACATGTCTACCTTTAGGTCCACAAGTTTGCTCAGAACTACCCCTTTAGTGATACTATTGTATGGAGGTCCTCACCTCCCATTGCATCCATATCATCTCTCTTCGGCATGTTAGACGTGTCCTCCACCATGAAAACCGACACAAAATAGTCATTCAAAGCCTTGGTCATTACCTCATTACCCAATATCAATTCCCCCTTCTCGTCCTCCAAAGGACCTGTGTTTACTTTGGCCACCCTTTTCTGCTTTATATAATCATAAAAACTTTTACTATCCGTATTATATTTTGTGCTGGTTTATTTTGATAATCTATCTTCCCCTTCTTTATTGCTCACTTAGTGACTCTTTGGTGTTCTTTAAACTTTTCCCAATCTTCCAGTTTCCCATGACTCTTGGCAACTTTGTACACACGAGCTTTTACTTTGATGTCTTCCTTTATTTCCCACACTTACTATCCTTGCTTTTAACCATCCCACCATATAGCCTGTGTTCCCAGTCTACCCTATCCAACTCCTCCCTCATCCTATTGTAGTCTCACTAGTTTAGGCATAATACACTGGTCTTACATCAAACTATTGCACCCTCCATTTGTATCAGAAACTCAGTTATACTGTGATCACTCTTTCCAATAGGATCCCAACTACAAGATCACTAATTTTACCTGTCTCATTGCAAAGGACCAGATACAAGATAGCATGTTCCCTTGCAGGTTCAGTAACATGCTGTTCAAGAAAGCTATAACATATGCATTCTATTAAGTCCTTTTCAAGACGGCCTCAACCAACTAGATTTACCCAATCTATGTGTAAGTTAAAGTCCCCCATGATAACTGCTGCTCCATTCTTACATGCCTCAGATATTTCTGTGTTTATTGCCTGTGCCACTGTAATGTTAATAATCGGTGGGCTGTAGACAACTCCCACCAGTGATTTTTTTTCCCTTTATTATTCCTAATCTCTACCCAGATGGATTCAACATTCTGCTTCTTAGATCTTATATCGTCTCTCACTACCGTCCTGATCTCATCCTTACTAAGAGTGCTACCCCACCTCCCTTACCTTCCTGCCTATCCTTCTGTATTACCTGATATCCCTGGATGTTTAATTCTGGGTCCTCTCCAGGACAGGACAGAGGACTCTGCAAGCTGCTGTCAGCAGTCTATGCTCCTGTACGGGTGACAAGTGGGAGGAAAGGATAAGATAGACCTCGGAGTAGGTTAAAAGGTCAGCAGAACACCATGGGTTAATGGACTATACTGTTCTGGGTTCCATCATCTAGGGGTGGTGGTACAGGCAGATACATTAGGGACATGGATGACAGAAAAGTGGTCAGCTATATGGGAGGGAAGGGTCAGTTTGAACTTGGAGTAGGCACAACATTGTGGGCCGCAGGGCCTGTACTGTTCTATGTCTATGTTTGTGTTCAGCTGCAGAAAACCTCTCTCGCTGACCGAGTTGCACATGAGCTCGCCATACACTTTTGCTTTTAACACCCAACTCAAGATTGCACTCGGTGCTGAGCGACAGGCTTTGGGACACGACCGCAATTTTAGCACACTGATGAATGGGAGCTTGGTGACCAGCACTCAAACAAGCGGCTGCAAATCACAGGCCCACGAAACGCAGGCTGCTGCGGAAGGCAGTACCAGAACAGTGTTACAAAACCAAGCAAGCTGCTTTTCAAACTGACAGCTGAGTGACAACTGACCACCTTCAGATTTTCTGAAATACAAAAGATTCTGCAGATGCTGGAGCACACACGAAATACATGAGGAACTCAGCAAGTCAGGAATCATCTACAGAAGGGAATAAAGTGTCGATGTTCGGTCAGAGACCCTTCAGCAGGACTGGAAAAAAAAGGGCTGGAAGCCAAAATAAGAAGGCAGCAGGAGGGGAAGGAGGAAAAGACGGTAGGTGACAGGTGAGGGGGAGGGGGGACTGCAGGAAGAAGCTGGGAGGGGTTAGGTGAAAGAGGTAAAGGACTGGAGAAGAAATCTGATAGGAGATGACAGTGGAACCAGAATGGGGAATGGAAAAAAGAGAGAAAGAAGTGGATGGGGCAGCGAAATTACTGGAAGTTAGAGAGATCGATGTGAATGCTATCAGGTTGGAGGCTACTCAGACAGATATAAGGTATTACATTTTCCTACAACATTTGAGAAAGGCCATTTATCCCTTTGTTGATGCTGGCTCTCAGCATTTCCCAGCTACTTCCCTGGAATATATTCTGCCCGCTGACTCATCCCAATTCTCCTGCCATCTACCTGTATGCCAAAAGCCTGTATGTTAAAAGTAAATTTATTATTGAAGCATGTACAGCATATGTCACCATAAAGACTCATTTTCTTGTGGGCATTCACAGTAGGGCAAAGAAATACGAAACAACCAATGATAAACTAGACAAAGACTGACAAACAACCAATGAGCAAAAAGATTAAGATTAAAGTCTGTCACGAGCCTTGTGGCCCATCAGGCCAGTGCTTATGCCGGTTTCCGTGGCGTGAAGCGGCTGAGAGAAGGAGACTCCCCCCCACCCCCCCCCACCGGATAGGACGCCAGTCTATCGCGCGGTTAACCCCCAGCATTTTTGCCAGTACCCATTCTCAGCTGGGTAGACTGCAGCATTGTGTGGTTAAGAGCCTTGCTCAAGGACACAAATGCTGCCTCAGCCGAGGCTTGAACCCACGACCTTCAGATCGCTAGTCCAACGCCCTAACCACTTGGCCACGCACCACACACAATGAGCAAAATGATAGACAGATAGATAATAAAAACTGAGAACATGAATTGTGGAGTCCTTGAAAGTGAGACTGTAGGTTGTGAAATCAGTTCAGTGTTGAGTTCAGAAAACAATCTGTTAGAGGAAGAGGAACACAGCAAATCAATCTATGGAGGTAAAGGAATTGCTGACATTTCAGCTCAAAACCCTACGTTACATCGATCTTGAAATAGGTAAAAGTGAAAGCACAACATCATGGGTCGGAGGACCTGTATTTTGCTATATTGTTCTATCAGAAGCGAGAGGGGAGAGATGAGATGGCCAGTACAAAGAGGAAAAGGAGACTGATGAGATGGGATCCCTTACTGAAGAGGGGAAGGAGTGAAAGATGATGGACATGTCAAGCCAGGTAGCCTAAGGGGACAAAATGAAATGGGAGACAGACAATATTCTATATGGTTGTTGTTTTACCTTGTACTGCCTCAATGTGCTGTTTAATGATTTGATCTGTATGAACTGTATGCAAGAAAACCTTTTCACTGTACATGTGATAATAATAAACCAATAACAATGTCAAAAAACATTATAGAACGAAGTATAAAAGCTACCGAAAAAGCACAGTGCAGGTAAACAATGAAGTGCAAGATGTTAACATGGTAGAATGCGAGGCCAAGATTGTATCTAATCTAATCTTATCATACAACAGGTCTATTCAAGAGTCTGGTAACAGTGGGGTAGAAGATGACCCTGAGCCTGGTGGTCCATATTTTCAGGCTTTTGTACCTTCTTTCCGATGGGAGTGGGGAAGAGAGAGAATGTCAGGGATGGGTGGTGTCTGTGTGCTTTACAGAGGCAGCAGGAAGTGCAGTAGAAGTTCATGGAGGGGAGTCTGGTTGCTGTGATGTGCCGAGCTGTGTCCACGACTCTGCAGGTTCTTACAATCACATGTAGAACATACCAAGCAGTGATGCATCCAAAGTGCATTGATAAAACTGGTAAGAGCCAATGGGGAACTCAACAGGTCAAGTCTCACCTGAGAGGATTTCTTTAGCCTCCTGAGTAGAGGCATCGAGTGAGTTGACTTGACTGTGGTGTGCACCTGGTTGGAGCAGGAAAGGCTATTGATGATGTTCTAAGCTCAAAGTACATTTATTATCAAAGTATGCATACATTATACAACATTGAGATTTCATCTCCTAACCCTGGGAACTTGAAGCTCTCAACCCTCTCGCCCATTGATGCAGACAGGAATATTTACACCAGCCCCTCTTTCTGACCAGCTTACCTGACCCGCATGCCCTACCCTCGTGATGTGGGAGGAAAGCAGAGCACTGAAGGAAAACCAAAGTGGTCACAGGGAGAACATAAAGATGCCACAGGGATAACAGCTTCTTCTCCCAGGCCTTGAGACTACCAAGCTCTCTGCCACCACCCAGGTGGCCACTGGGAGATCACTAGTTTTCTGGCGGACGGAGCGTTGGTGCTCGGTAAAGCGGTCTCCCAATCTACATCGGGTCTCACCGATACACAGGAGGCCACAATCATCATGAACTGATTCTAGCCACTGTAAATTGGCCTCAGTGTGTAGTGAGGGCAGAATGCAGGGTGGGAGTTGAGGAATACATGGAGAGAATAAAAAGTGAGATTGACATTGGATTAGTCTACACAGGTGGCACGGCAGGGCAGTGGTTAGCACAACACTTTACCGCGCCCGCTGCAAGATCCGATTCAGGTCCTGTATGTTCTCCCCGTGACTGAGTGCTCTGGTTTCCTCCCACATTCCAAAGAATTACGGGTTAGAGTAATGAGTTGTAGACTTGCTATCCTGGTGCCAGAAGCATGGCAACACTTGAGGGCTTTCCCAGCACATCCCCAACACATTTCACTGATGTTTCAATGTACAAGTGAAAAATAAAGCTGATCTTTTAAATCTGCAGATGCTGGAAATTCAAGCAACACACACACAAAAAATGCTGGTGCAACGCAGCAGGCCAGGCAGCATCTATAGGAAGAGGTACAGTCGATGTTTCGGGCCAGGACCCTTCAGTGTCCTGACGAAGGATCCCGGCCCAAAACGTCGACTGTACCTCTTCCTGTAGATGCTGCCTGGCCTGCTGCGTTCCACCAGCATTTTTTTGTGTGTGTGTTGCTTGAATTTCCAGCATCTGCAGAATCTCTTAAGGTTTTTAGTTGATGTGGATTTGAAGGGCCTGTATCTCCATAACTTCACTAGTTACAAAACACTTGAGGAGGTATCTGAAGAGGCAGTCAGATTAACTGGTTGAGGGCACTTGCTAGAACTAAATGCAGACATCCGACCTCTCCCGGAAGTTCCGGGAGTCTCCCGCATATTAATAGTGGCTCCCTGATGCCCGCAAATTATATACAATATCACGGAAATCCATTTTTTTGAGAGTGAGCGAGAGAAAGCAAGAGAGAGCGAGAGAGAGAGCGCAAGCGAGAGCGCGCCATGGCAGAGTGTTCCAAAAAAATATAAAACGTACGTCACCCCAGACTACACTAAAGTGTACCCCTGCCTAATAGGGGTCAAAAATAATGACAGTGTTGCTCGCTGCACTGTTTGCAACAGTGACTTTTCTATTGCCCATGGTGGGTTAAGACTGTAAAAGACATGTTGAGGTGAGTTGGTGTCATTCGTTCATTAGCATAGCTAACGTTATTTAAACTAGCTGGCTAGCTGCTAAGGAGCTACTCTATTGCAGACATCTCACCTCTCCCGGAAGTCTCCTGCAAATTGATGGTGCTACCTCCCTGAAATGAGTTTTTGCAGGGTGGGATGTCTGTAAATGCCACCTTCTATTTCAAAATGTTCGCAAAGTCTTTATGGGCAGAGGTGGAGATTACTAAAGGAACAAAGAAGTGCGGGGGTGGGGGGGGGGAGGTGAACTGTTTCACTCTCTTTCCAGGATGAGCAGCCACTCCAGTACTGTCGCTATCCCAGCTTCCATTGTCCATAAAGTTGCTTGAAATTCTAGCATCTGCAGCTTTCCTCGTGATTCCATTGTCCATGCTGGAACTGATGTAAGCAATGTGTTGAGCTGCTATGTGCGGAGCTTATGCAGAGGACAAAGACAGCAACAACGAGGATGTAAATAATTGAGGACTGCAACATTGCAAGCTGAGAATGCTAGAGCTGGCTAAATACAAACCACCACCGGCTGTCTGGTGCTTAGAGAGACGGCCTCCACTACTACCACTGGGCAGGAGGTTCAGGACTGTTAGGTCCCACAGAAACTGTTCAGAAACTCTGAACTCTCATGGGTTCTTTACAACTCCTGTTCTCAGTATTGATTTAATTTGTACAGTTTGCTTTCTTTTGCACACTGGTTGGTTCCTGTCTTAGTTGATGTATAGTTTTTGTAAAATCTATTGTATTTCTTTTTATCCTCTAAATGACTGCAAGAAAATTATTCTCATGGTAATATATACACTCCGATGATAAATTTACTTTAAAATTCAAGAGGAATGGTAAAATGGAGGATAAAAACTTAAAAATTTATTATTTAAGTATGCTTTGAGTTTCATGTTTTTGCAGACATGCACAGAATAAAATCTGCAAGAAAATGAATCTCAAGGTAGTATATAGTAATACTTTAATAATAAATTTACTTTGAACGGAAAAATATTCTACAGGAAGGTAACGATAATACAGTGAAGTGCTGTCCAGTTCAGGAAACTCACTGCTCTTTCTTTCTCTACAAAGGAGATCAATCAACCCCACAGAGGGAAATGAAAGGTAGATGTTCCTTCCCCACAAAAGGAAATATCAACATAACTATATCATTAAAATCTCCTGATGAACCAGTTACCAGCACAATCAGATGCTATGAATGTAGAAGCACTTGTGCCACAATAGGCTTCAAGACACGACATCCACTGCCACAAATTTCTACAAATGCATCGCGAAGACCATTCTAACTACTCGCATCACCATCAGGCATGGAGGAGCCGATGCATAGGATCAGAAAAAGCTGCAGAAAGTTGCAAATTCAGCCAGCTCCATCATGGGCACCAGCCTCCCTAGCACAGAGGACATCTTCAAAAGGTGATGCCTCAAAAAGGATATCCATCATGAAGGACCCTCACTATCTGCAACATGCCCTCTTCTCATTGCTACTGTCAAGGAGGTGGTACAGGAGCCTGAAGACACACTCTCAACAATTCAGAAATATCTTCTTCCCCTCTTCCATCAGATTTCTGAATGTACAAGCCCATGAACACTACCTCACGATTTTCCCTCTTTTTTTGCAGTGTTTATTAAATTTATTTTTATATATCCTTATTGTAATTTAGTTTTTATTATGTATGGCTGCTGCAAAACAACAAATTTCACCGACACATGCCAGTGACAATAAACTTGATTCTGATTCTGACTCAAGGAGCACAACACTACTCAGGATAACTGGATTCCCTCAGTGACTCCACATTCACGACCCAGATCAACAGCTCGCTTCACCGCTGCCTCGGTGTGGCTGGACCCTGCAGGCAGCGCAAGATGCGAGTCTGCATCCTGCAAATGGAGATGCGAGTATGCATCCTGCAAACAGCAAGAAGTAACCTCACATCAAGTCTTCTGCAGCACATTACAAACTTACAACCTTTACTGCAAAGGGGAACACCACCAAAGTCAAAGTAAATTTATTATCAAAGTACATAGATGTCCCCAGAACATTCCTTCAGAATTGTTTTCTTGCAGGCATTTACAGGAAAAATAAAGAAATACAGTGGAATTTAAGAAAAACTATACATAAAGATGACCAAACAACTAATATGTAAAATAAGACAAATTATGCAAATAAAAAAACTACTACTGAGAACATGAGTTATAGAGCTCTTGAAAGTGTAGGTTGTGAAATCAGTTTAGAGCTGTGGTGAGTGAAGTTATCCACACTGGTTCAGAAAGCTGACGGTTGAGGGGTAATAACTGTTCCTGAACCTGGTGGTTGGGACTTGAGGTTCCTGTACATAGCGCTTGATGGTAGCAGTGGAAAAAAGAGCATGGCCTGGATGGCGAGGGTTCTTGGTGATGAATGCTGATTACAGTGGTGTAGAGGGCTTTGCCTGTAATGGACTGGACTGTATCCACCATGTTTCATTGGCTTTTTCGTTCCTGGACATTGGCGTTTCCATACCAGGCTACAATGCAACCAGTTAAGATATCTTCTTCTATAAAAGTTTGTCAATGTTTCGGGCAACATGCCAAATCTTACCACCAGCAAATCCTCCAAACTGTAAACTGCCCTGCCTTGGAAAGTTACCAGAAGTTCAAAGTAAATTGATTACTGGTGGGGTGGCGTTGCTGGTTAAAAAAGAGATTAACGCAATAGAAAGGAAGGACATAAGCCGGGAAGATGTGGAATCGATATGGGTAGATCTGCGTAACACTAAGGGGCAGAAGACGCTGGTGGGAGTTGTGTACAGGCCACCTAACAGTAGTAGTGAGGTCGGAGATGGTATTAAACAGGAAATTAGAAATGTGTGCAATAAAGGAACAGCAGTTATAATGGGTGACTTCAATCTACATGTAGACTGGGTGAACCAAATTGGTAAAGGTGCTGAGGAAGAGGATTTCTTGGAATGTATGCGGGATGGTTTTTTGAACCAACATGTCGAGGAACAGACTAGAGAGCAGGCTATTCTGGACTGGGTTTTGAGCAATGAGGAAGGGTTAATTAGCGATCTTGTCGTGAGAGGCCCCTTGGGTAAGAGTGACCATAATATGGTGGAATTCTTCATTAACATGGAGAGTGACGTAGTTAATTCAGAAACAAAGGTTCTGAAATTAAAGAGGGGTAACTTTGAAGGTATGAGACATGAATTAGCTAAGATAGACTGGCAAATGACACTTCAAGGATTGACGGTGGATATGCAATGGCAGGCATTTAAAGGTTGCATGGATGAACTACAACAATTGTTCATCCCAGTTTGGCAGAAGAATAAATCAAGGAAGGTAGTGCACCCGTGGCTGACAAGAGAAATTAGGGATAGTATCAATTCCAAAGAAGTAGCATACAAATTAGCCAGAGAAAGTGGCTCACCTGAGGACTGGGAGAAATTCAGAGTTCAGCAGAGGAGGACAAAGGGCTTAATTAGGAAGGGGAAAAAAGATTATGAGAGAAAACTGGCAGAGAACATAAAAACGGACTGTAAAAGCTTTTATAGATATGTAAAAAGGAAAAGACTGATAAAGACAAATGTAGGTCCCCTGCAAACAGAAACAGGTGAATTGATTATGGGGAGCAAGGACATGGCAGACCAATTGAATAATTACTTTGGTTCTGTCTTCACTAAGGAGGACGTAAATAATCTTCCAGAAATAGTAAGGGACAGAGGGTCCAGTGAGATGGAGGAACTGAGCGAAATACATGTTAGTAGGGAAGTGGTGTTAGGTAAATTGAAGGGATTGAAGGCAGATAAATCCCCAGGGCCAGATGGTCTGCATCCCAGAGTGCTTAAGGAAGTGGCCCAAGAAATAGTGGATGCATTAGTGATAATTTTTCAAAACTCGTTAGATTCTGGACTAGTTCCTGAGGATTGGAGGGTGGCTAATGTAACCCCACTTTTTAAAAAAGGAGGGAGAGAGAAACCGGGGAATTATAGGCCGGTTAGCCTAACGTCGGTGGTGGGGAAACTGCTGGAGTCAGTTATCAAGGATGTGATAACAGCACATTTGGAAAGCGGTGAAATGATCGGACAAAGTCAGCATGGATTTGTGAAAGGAAAATCATGTCTGACGAATCTCATAGAATTTTTTGAGGATGTAACTAGTAGAGTGGATAGGGGAGAACCAGTGGATGTGGTATATTTGGATTTTCAAAAGGCTTTTGACAAGGTCCCACATAGGAGATTAGTGTGCAAACTTAAAGCACACGGTATTGGGGGTAAGGTATTGGTGTGGGTGGAGAATTGGTTAGCAGACAGGAAGCAAAGAGTGGGAATAAATGGGACCTTTTCAGAATGGCAGGCGGTGACTAGTGGGGTACCGCAAGGCTCAGTGCTGGGACCCCAGTTGTTTACAATATATATTAATGACTTGGATGAGGGAATTAAATGCAGCATCTCCAAGTTTGCGGATGACACGAAGCTGGGTGGCAGTGTTAGCAGTGAGGAGGATGCTAAGAGGATGCAGGGTGACTTGGATAGGTTGGGTGAGTGGGCAAACTCATGGCAGATGCAATTTAATGTGGATAAATGTGAAGTTATCCACTTTGGTGGCAAAAATAGGAAAACAGATTATTATCTGAATGGTGGCCGATTAGGAAAAGGGGAGGTGCAACGAGACCTGGGTGTCATTATACACCAGTCATTGAAAGTGGGCATGCAGGTACAGCAGGCGGTGAAAAAGGCGAACGGTATGCTGGCATTTATAGCGAGAGGATTCGAGTACAGGAGCAGGGAGGTACTACTGCAGTTGTACAAGGCCTTGGTGAGACCACACCTGGAGTATTGTGTGCAGTTTTGGTCCCCTAATCTGAGGAAAGACATCTTTGCCATAGAGGGAGTACAAAGAAGGTTCACCAGATTGATTCCTGGGATGGCAGGTCTTTCATATGAAGAAAGACTGGATGAACTGGGCTTGTACTCGTTGGAATTTAGAAGATTGAGGGGGGATCTGATTGAAACGTATAAGATCCTAAAGGGATTGGACAGGCTAGATGCAGGAAGATTGTTCCCGATGTTGGGGAGGTCTAGAACGAGGGGTCACAGTTTGAGGATAGAGGGGAAGCCTTTTAGGACCGAGGTTAGGAAAAACTTCTTCACACAGAGAGTGGTGAATCTGTGGAATTCTCTGCCACAGCAAACTGTTGAGGCCAGTTCATTAGCTATGTTTAAAAGGAAGTTAGATATGGCCCTTGTGGCTACAGGGGTCAGGGGGTATGGAGGGAAGGCTGGGTTCTGAGTTGGATGATCAGCCATGATCATAATAAATGGCGGTGCAGGCTCGAAGGGCCGAATGGCCTACTCCTGCACCTATTTTCTATGTTTCTATGTTTCTATTATCAAAATACATATGTGGCACCACTGATAATCATTTTCTAGTGAGCATATTTTTCTAGTATTCCAAAAAACATATTAGAATGAAAGACCTCACCCAACAAGACAGACAAACATCCAATATACAATTGTTCAAATACAAAAGAAATAATAAATAAATGAGCAATAAATATCGAAACATAAGATGAAGAGTCCTTGAAAATGAGTTTATAGGTTGGGAAAAGTTCAGTGATGGAGCAAATGAAGTTATCCCTTTTGGTTCAGGAGCCTGATGGTTGAGGGGTAATAATTGTTCCTGAACCTGGTGATGTGAATCCTGAGGCTCCCATACCTTCTTCTCATGGAAGCAGCAAAAAGAGAATATGGCCTGAATGTTGGGGGACCTTGATGATGGATGCTCTTTCCTGCAAGAGTGCTCTGTGTAAATCAGTAGTCCCCAACCTGGGATCCACAGACCCCTTGTTTAATAGTATTGGTCCATGGCATAAAAACAGTTGGGAACCCCTGGTGTAGATCTACTTAATGGTGGTGAGAGTAAAGCCGGTCTTGGTTATCTATTATTGTCCCTCCATTGCTGGTGGGTCAAGACCTGGAATTCCCAGACTACAGCAATTTTGCCACAGAGGCTTTAGCAGTATAAGACAGCAGCACACTCAAGGGACAATCAGAAGTGTGCATTATCCATTGGTCTTGCAAGTAAGATCGACATTCAGCAATTGAGTAAAAGGCCACTGTTATTGGCCAAGCACTGTTGGGGAGTGCACATAAAATCAATTAGGTGGTGGGAAACAATTTCTGCCAAAGGACCTGGACCCACTACAATTTGCCTATCACCCCAATAGGTCTACAGTGGATGCAGTCTCACTGGCTCTCCACTCAGCCTTGTCAATCACAATATCTACATCAGGCTGCTGTTTATTGACTACAACTCAGTACCCAACACTATCACACCCTCAGTTCTAATCAACCAGCTCCAAAACCTGGACCTCCATCCCTCCATCTGTAACTGGATCCTTGATTTCCTCACTGGGAGACCACAGTCTGTGTGGATGGGAAATAACATCTCCCCCTCTCTGACAATCAACACTGACACATCTCAAGGATGCGTGCTTAGCCCACTACTCTCTCTACACACACGACTGGTGGCTAGGCACACTCAAATTTGCCAGTGACACACTTATTGTTGGCAGAATTTCAGATGGTGATGAGGAGACATACAGCAACAAGCTTGCACTCAATATCAGTCAGACCAAGGAACTGATTGTGGATTTCAGGAAGGGGAAGTTGAGGGAACACACACCAGTGCTTATCGAGGGATCAAAAGTGGAAAGTATGAGCAGTTTCAAATCCCTGGGTGTCAACATCTCTGAAGATCTATCCTGGGCCCAACATACTGATGCAATTACACAAAGACACGACAGCAGCATGCCTTTATTAGAAGTTTGAGGAGAATTCGTATGTCACCAAGGATACTCACAAATTTCTACAACTGTACTGTGGAAAGTATTCTAACTGGCTGAATCACTGTCTGACATGGAAGGGTCACTGCACAGGATCTTTAGACAAAACTTCAGGAAGTTGTAAACTCTGCCAGCTCCATCATGGGCACTAGCCTCCCCAACATCAAGGACACCTCCAAATGGCGATGCCTCAAAAGGCAACATCCATCATTAAGGATCCCTATCAGCCAGGACATGCTCTCTTCTCATTGCTACACTCAAGGTGAGGTACAGGAGCCTGCATACACACACTCGATATTTCAGGAACAGCGTCTTCCCCTCCATCAACAGATTTCTGAACCCATGAACACTACCTCAGTATTTCCTTTCTCTCTTTTTGCTCTACTTATATACTTATTGTGATTTATAGTTTTTATTATTATGTATTGCAATAAATAATAACACCTCCAACGGAGACACCTCTTTTTCCCGAGAGGGGAGAGAGGTGGGGAGAGGGGATGGGGAGGGATAGAGGTATGTTAAATTACCGGGTGAACGAGTAGTCTTTGGGGTACAGCAAGTCTGTGTCTTTATTGATGCTTTGCTGCATACTTGAGTGCTCAGTGGGGGGGGGAGCACCAATGCTTTTTTTTGCTGGTGTAGGAGGGGGGGATCGTTGCTTTGCTGCAGCTTATGTGTGGGTGGGCAGAGCTGGGGGGACTTTGTATACATTTCTCTGACATTAAATGTACCTTTGAACTATGAATATACTGCTGACACAAAACAACAAATTTCACAACATATGCCAGTGATATTAAACCTGATTCCGAAATATTCAACTGCAGGATATGTCAGACCAGAGGTTCTTCCTTCCCTCATGAAACTCTATATACTGGAACAAATTCGTATTCAATCACCAGTAATGTGTGGAATTAGTTCACTGTCTGAATGACATTGAATTAGAATCAGAATCAGGTTTGTTGTTTTACAGCAGCAGTACAGTGCAATATCTAATAAAAGCTATAAATTGCAATAAGAAATATATATTAAAAATTAAGTTAGTGCAAAAGGAGAGCAAAAGAAGAAAAAAAAAAGTGAGGTAGTGTACATGGGTTCATTGTCCATTCAGAAATCTGATGGTGGAGGGGAAGAAGCTGTTCCTGAAATGTTGAGTGTGTGTATACAGGCTTCAGTACCACCACCTTGATGGCAGCATTAAGAGGGCATGTCCTGTATGATGGGGGTCCTTAATGATGGATGCTGCCTTTGAGGTTTTGCCATCTGAAGGTGCCCTTGAAGCTGGGGGGGGGGGGGGGGGGCAAGTGTCCACAATGGAGCTAGAAAAGTTTACAACTTTCTGTAGCAATGAGACGGTATGTCCTGGATGATGGGGGGTCTTAATGACAGATGCTGCCTTTTTGAGGCATCGCCTTTTGAAGATGCCTTCGATGCTGGGGAGGCCAGTGCCCATGATGCAGCGCTGATTCAAATCTACACAGCGAGCACAGGGTTTTTCCACAGTTTGGCTTGGCAAGAGTTCATTTCAAATTAACCCCAATAAGAAAGAGGTAGAATAGGGTGATCAGATGAGTTGGGGAGAGATGGAAGGAATTGTCATAGATAACAAGTACTAGTACCATTGGTTGCAGGAACAGAATGAGGTTTAGTATCACTTTTAAAGACATTTTGTTTTTAAATTACTTTGGAAAAATCAAGAGTTGGAGGAAAATTATCCTTAACCTGACACTCCCAGCACTATGCTGCACTGGCAGGGGCCATGGAACTGCATCCCGACAGCACCCATGCTGCCAGATGTAAACCATCCGACAGTTCTTTTCTGCAGATGAGGTAGGTTCATCTTGTGCCAGGCCAATAATTTAGTCCTCAGACAACACAGTGAGCGTGTAGGTTGTGGAATCAGTCCAGAATTGAGGGTTGGAGAGTGAAGTTAATTCACTCTGGCTCAGCAGTCTGGTGGTTGAGGGGTAATGACTGTTCCGGACCCTAGGCCCCTGGACCTGCTTCCCGATTGCATTAGTGAGAAGAGTGCATGGCCAGGGTGGTGGGGGCCCTTGATGATGGATGCTGCTTTCTTGTGGCAGTGCTCCTTGTAGATATTTTCACTGGTGGAGAGGGCTTTGCACGTAATGGACTGGGGTGTATCCACCACTTTCTGAGGGTTTTGTTCCTGGGCATCACTGTTTCCATATCAGGCCAACTGCCAGGCAAGCAATCACTCTTCACTGTGCATCAACAGAAGTTTGTAAAATTTTCAGGTGACGTGCGAATCTGTGCAACTTCTAGAAAGGAGAGGCACTACAGTTCCTTCTTTGTAATGGCACTCTGGTGCTAGTCCCAGGACAGATCCTCCGATATGCTAACTAACGCCAGTGAATTTAAAGCTATCGACCCACTTGACATGAAGCCTCTTGGCAAGTGGCATGAAGTGAGGGGTAAAATGGGCAGGGGACAGAGTCTGAATAAAGTAATGAGGGGGAGTGGAAAACTACAAGAACAACCTTACCAAAATAAACCAGAGTCATGGAAATTTTTAATTATGAAATTTAAGACACAGGAGTAGGGTGTAGGCATAGCCTGGAGGCAGAACCAGGCGTCCTCCATGTTAACAAAGCCCATCTACTCCCTGTGTGTACAACTATATGGCAAGCAGAGCAGATCAACAAAGGACCCTTCACTGTATTCAGAATTTATCAAGACTTTGCTAGGCACAATACACTCGTTATTGGCAGAAACACCCACAGGTTGTATGATGGCCACTGTGCTTCAGACTATCGATTGTCTTAGGACACACTGATCATTCAGTAAAGAAGAAAACAACAACGTCAAGTTGGTGACCGGCTGCCAGTGCTGTCCCCAGGGGGAATAAAAACACCCAGTCAGGAGAGTTAGATTTCTGTAAACCTGGTTTGATTTATGATCGCTGTCACTTAAGGGCATGCTGGACACAAGAGATTCTGCAGATGCTGGAAATCCAGAGTGACACATATAAACACACTCAGGCACCAAGGTAGCATAGACGTTAGTGTGACACTGTTACAGCTCAGAGTATCGGATTTCAGAGTTCAATCCCAGCGTCCTCTGTAAGGAGTTTGTACGTTCTCCCTGTGACCGCGTGGGTTTCCTCCGGGTGCTCCGGTTTCCTCCCACAGTCCAAAGGCGTACTGGTTAGTAGGTTAATTGGTCATTGTAAATTGTCCCCGATTAGGCCAGGGTTACATAGGGGGTTGCTGGGCGGTGTGGCTCGAAGGGCCGGAAGGGCCTGCTCCACACTGCGTCACTAAAACAAAATGCTGGAGGAACTCAGCAGGTCAGGCAGCATCTATAGAGAGGAATAAACAGTCGATGTTCTGGACCAAGACCCTTTATCAGTGCCGATTGCCACATCTTCCTAGTCCCGAACCTAGCACCTCTCTCCAATGACCCAGAGTCACAGAAACAGTGATCATCTTTGTTTTGAATGGTATCCGGAGAGACACAAGTACATCAAGGTCGTACGAAGGGAAATAACAATGAGAATGCAGAACATGGCAACACACACAAAATGCTGGAGGAGCTCAGCAGCATCTATAGAGGAGAGTAAATATCGATTTTTCACGTTCAGATTTATTTAACACATGGACATCAAATGGCCGGGGGCCGTGGTCAAGTGGTCGGAGACTTGGGCCGGCTCCCCCACCAGACTTAGTCTGGTGAGGAGGGTGTGAGGACACCCAGCAAGACTAAAAAAAAAACAAAACCTGACAAAGGGCAGATGAATTCCTTGTGAGCCAACGGCCATCTTCCGTGGAAGAGATTAAAGCCTCACTGCATATCTACGAATCGTATGCTATGCACTTAGTTAGAAGAGACATGATGAACTTGGGCACTGCACCGTGTGCCTGAACCTGCCCAAGGCCTTCGCCTAAGGAAGGGCCGAGCTCGAAGAAGCAGCCGCGGCTGGAGGCCGACACGGCCTCGGGCTCGAGTTCAGCGGGGGCGGCGGCGGGCAGTGCCAAGGCGGCCAGCGAGAACAAGCTGTCGCAAGATGGAAGAAGATGGAGGTGCATAGCCGCCAACCCCGGATTTGGGACGGCACCCGCTGACTGACTGACATCAAATGCTTCATTTGCATTAACAACCAGCACAGCCTAAAGACGTGCTGGGGACAGCCCACAAGTATCTCCACACATTGCTGCACCAACATAGCATGCCCACAATGTTCAGAACAGCAGCAAACAAGCTACTTTCCTCCCTCTCACACATACACACTGACAGTCATCCAACTCCAGCACAAGCTACCAAGCCTCCAGTGCCCCAACTCCCAGCTCTGACCATTGAGTTTCAACTTGTAGTGCCACAATTACAGAGAAAGTGCAGAACAGCTAGGGCTAGGGTCACAAACATATAGACTGAGGGATCAAGAGACTCACAACGGCCAGATGCGAATCTAATTACAAAATACTCTGCAGATGCTGGGGTTAAAGCAACACTCACAGCACACTGGAGGAACTCAGCAGGTTGGGCAGCATCTGTTGAAATGATCAGTCAACGTTTCTACGGATGCTGCCCGACCTGCTGAGTTCCTCCAGCGTGCTGTGAGTGTTGCAAAGCTAACTAACTCCCTTTGCCCGTTTTCAGCCTGAGTGCCCTTATGCCTTCCTATGCAATCATCAGTCCCAGAGCCTTTTATACATTGCACTTCAGAATCAGGTTTATTATCACAACTGCTCTTAGGACAACAGAATGAAAATAGTCAGACTCAAAATACTTCTCCATCTCCACAAAATTAGGAGCATTTCAGCCTCAGGGCCACACTAATCTTATTAAGCATTCAATAGGATAATGAGATAATCCCACTTTGAGGAACACACACAAAGGATGCTGAAGGAACTCAGCATGTCAGGCAGCATCTAATGAGAGGAATAAACAGTTGGCATCTCATGCTGAGAACCTTCATCAGGAGAGGGAGTGTTCTCCAAGTACTGATAAATCCCGCCTCTAAGAATCCTCTTCAATAATCTGCCCACCACTGAATGAAGACTCACTGATCTATAATTCCCAGGGTTATCCATACTCCTTTTCTTGAGCAAAGGAATAACATTTATGGCCAGTGAGGACATAAAGATCATTACCAAAGGCATAGTAATTCCTTCCCTTGCTTCCCGTAATAACTCAGGACAAGAACAGAAATGATAGTCATATACAGTATGAAAAACAGGCTTTTCCGCTCATCTTGTCCATGCCAACCAAAATGCCTAACACAAGTCCTATTTGCCTGTGTTTAGCACATACCTCCTCAAGCCCTTCCTAGCCAGGTACCCGTCCAAAGATATCTTAAATGTCATAAATGTACCTTCCTCTGGCACCTTGTTCCATTTACACACCACCCTCTGGGTGAAAAATCTGCTCCCCTCTGTCTCCTTTAAATCTTTCCCCTCTCACTTTCAAAATATGCCCTCTGGTATTAGACTCCACTGCCCTGGGGAAAAACACTGCAGCTCCACATCATTTCATATACCAGCTCACCCTTCAGTCTCATTCAGTCCAGGGAAAAGTGTCTCGAGATAACCAGCCCCTCCTTGTTACACAAACCCTCAAATCTCTGTAATATCCTCACAACTTGTATTGCAGCCTTTCCAGTTTATTGCTGTGTCGTGCAATCCCTCCTGCTGCTCTTGGCTAGCCTGGGGGCCTTACATGTCATGACTACATGGTCCACAAAACCCCACTTACAAGTTTGCAGTTGATACCACCATGCTGGACTGTACATCAAATACTGATAATTTGGAATAAGGGAAAGAGACGTGGTGTCATGGCAACAACCTCTCCCTCAATATCAACAGAACAAAAGAGTAAGGTCACTGACTTCAGAAAGAGAGACAGTGCACCTGCTCCTAACAGAGCTGAGGTTAACAGGGTTGAGGACTTCACCAACATCACCGACAGCCTGTCTTGGTCCAACCACAAAGTCATCACAGCCAAGAAACCTCACCAACACTTCTACTTCCTCAGGAGGCTCAAGAAATTTGGCACGTCCCTGTCGACTCTTAATCTTTATCGATGGACCAGAGGAAGCATTCTGTCTGGATGCTTAATGGCTTGGTACAGCCCGTGACCGCAAGAAACTGCAGAGAGGTGTGGACACTGCTCAGCACATCACGGAAACCAGCCTCCCCTCCATGAACACTCTCCGTCCTTCTCACTGCCTCGGTAAAGCAGCCAGCATAATCAAAGACTCCACTCATCCCGGACATTCTCCCTCCTTCTTCCCATCGACCTGAAGATACAAAAGCCTGAAAGCATGTACCACCGGGCTCAAGGACAGCTCCTATCCCGCTACTTGAAGACTACTGAATAGTTGGTCGCCTAGGATGATAATTTGATTTTTGACCTTACAATCAACCTCATTATGGCCTTGCAACCTTATTGTCTACCTGCACTGCACTCTCCCGCTAGCCGTTACACTTTATTCAGCATTCTGTTCTTGTCTTACCTTGGAGGTTGTCAATGCTCTGAGTAATGTTGTAATGAAATTATCTAATTAACAGTATGCAAGACAAGTTGTTCACAGTACCTCAACGTATATGACAATAAGAAACCTAATCACATTAAGGGAGAGGGTACTACACTGTGGCAGTTACCACTGTTCAATTGCGTCAAGTTCAAGTTTATGGTCATTCAACAATACACATGCATACAGCTAAACAAAACATTCCAGCTATCCTCCTGCCCTTCACCTTTCTCACCCACCTGTCTTCCTTCACCTACCACCTTCTAGCTACCCCCACCTTTTCATTCTGGCAACTTCCCCCCTCCTTTCCAGTCCTGATGAAGGGTCTCAGCCCAAAACATCAACTGTTCATTCATTTCCACAGATGCTGCCTGACCTGCTGAGTTCCTCCAGCATTTTTCTGTGTTGCTAAACAAAGTATTGTTTCTCTGGGGCCAAGGTGCAAAACACAGTGCACTCACAACACGCTGGAGGAACTCAGCAGGCCGGACAGTATCCGTGGAAACGCTGACTGATCGTTTCCACGGATGCTGCCCGACCTGCTGAGTTCCTCCAGCGTGTTGTGAGTGTTGCTTTGACCCCAGCATCTGCAGAGTATTTGGTGTTTACAAAACACAGTACCTACAGCCACATGCAGTCACAAAATAATATCTGCACAAGTCCCGGAGTGGTATGGCCTGAAGATTGACGGGGTGATATAAAACGCGAGGTGTATGATTATGTGAGAAGATATGTTATTGGCTCGGTTACAATGGCACGAACCAACAACCTGCAATCCTCCTGATCCTAGGGCAATAATTCTAGGGCAGCCTACAGAACTAATCCTTTCTCCAAGCAAACAAAAGTTAATTAACCACACTCTTCCAACTCAGTGTCACTTACAGGATCTTGTAGCATATCGTTTGTTCATTATGTGCCGTGTCCCTGTAGCATATCATCACCACAATACTGTGCAAGACAACATTCACCACTTTTTTTCTTAAGAAAGTTTTCATTCAAGGGATGTGGGCTTTGCAGGGCGAGCCAGCATTTAATTGTCCATACCTAACTGCCCTTTGAGGAGGAGGTTTAGGAGTTTGAGGACTTTTCCAACCCCGGCCACAAAAGGAGGAGGGTTGAGCTTGGCACTAGCAACGCCATGGCGTAGAAACCCAGAGCAGCAGCAATGTCAGCAGACGCTCCAAAGACTTTATCCTGGGAGAGGGAGGATACACCAAGAAGATGGGCAACACCCGGGGACAACGTGAGGGACTGGCCCAGGACACAGGACGCAGGCGAGCTGCTGTCACCAGCCTACGTCACAGTAGTGGTGGTGGGGTGAAGACGATGACCACCAAGGACTCCAGTAAATTTCCACAGGTGTATGGAGGAGAGCATTGTGTGTCACCATCTGGTACAGAGGCTCCAATGTGCAGGATTGAACGAGGCTGCAGAGAGTTGTAGACTCAAGCAGCTCATCACAGGCACAACCGTCCTCACCACTGAGAAAGCTTCACAAGGGGATGCCTCAAGAAGGTGGCATCCATCAAAGAGCCTCTGTTCATTACAGGCAGTAGGCACAGAAGCCTATTGATTTTGAAAACAGTTTCTTCCCCTCTGCCATCTGAACAGTTCATGGACACTACCTCTCCATTCCTCTTTTCCAATATTTATCTTTATCGTAACTTTTAACTTTTTTATGGTTTGCTGCCAAAAAAAAATTCACAATACATCGGTGTTAATAAACCTGATTCTGATGGGAGACTAAAACATTGAGACAACTGCTGGAAGAAGGCCCTGTACTGGACCGATCCTCCCTCTCTCTTTGATGGTAAGTAACAGCCTGTTGGTCATCGAGACCGGAGACATGAGGGAGGGAGGGGTGGCTTGGAGAAGCAACGCTGAAGACTGCTCATTGGAGCAGTGAGTTACTGGTCTCCACTCTCGTTCTTGCAGGAGCCATTTCGCTCTCCCTTGCTGGTGAGAGGCAGCCTGTCTGAAATACCAAAGTACTGGGTTTTGGACTGTAAATTTTGATGGACTCCAGATCAAGGTTGCTTCGGGGGTTTTTGCTATTGCTTGCTTGGGGGGATGGTGTTCGATGCTTCTGCTGGTGCAAGTGGGGGGAGGGGGAGGGTCGATGGTTCGGCTGCTGCTTGTGCGATGGAAGGGAGGAGGGGGGCTTCAGGGTTTGTGGATGTCTGCGAAGAGTATAAATTTCAGGTTGTATGCCTTGTTGAATTGCTGCAACCACTTTTTTCATTAAAAAAAATATACCAGGAGGTTTCTCAAAAGCCTGAAGATGAATTTGTGAATGATATTTGATCCTTACTTTCATAAGACCCTATATAAAAGTTTGAGATATCAATTACACTTCGTCAATCATGACTCAGTGAAGAGTATAAAGAGCATTATTTCCTGGTAGTGCTGACTGGTTTTGAGAATGCACCCATCCCGTTAGAAATATCTGCGTTATCAACTATAAAGGCAAGTTAATTTTAATTGCCCATGTACAGTGATTGGAACCTGGCATCTTCACAGGGCCAGGAATCGCAAATACGTCTTTTCAGCGCTCATAACCTCTTAACCTTCCCATCCAGATTAAAAACATCCTCCACCTCAATCTGACCTATAGGCCCGCAAGTTCAGCTGTCAAAACAGTATGCATTTATTTTAATAAGTGCCTTTTAAAGCCACTTTGGAAAGGGTTCCCACATCAATACTCTTATCTGGATTATGAAACTAAAAGATTTAAGTATTTAAGCTCCGATTACTCGATTTCCAAATCAAATGTGCACTAAATGTTTATTCTCAGAGCAAGTGCCAATGTTCCCCATTGTAAATAAGGTGGTGTTTGAGAAGGTATGAAGCCTGTTTTGTAAATGCCGAGTAAGACCCTAGGTTGGAAGCTGATCCCATTTCCCTCCCTCCATCCATCCATCCATCCCTTTAAAAAACGATGTCAGCAACTTCAGAGCGCTCCCCCACCGCAACCTAACTTGTAGCGTTCCCGTCCATCAAAGTGACGGACAACGCAGCCCCCAATCAATTGTGGTACCCCTGACATCACAAGGGACCACCGACCAATAGGGAGGACGCGGTAAGCAGGGACTTCCGTCAAGGCCGTCAGGTTTGGTTGTCGCTTCCCTCACACATCTACATAAAGATGTTGTTTCCCCACCACCACGGCGTTTCATCGTACTGTAAAAACAAGCAAGCAAAAACAACCAACAGCGCGAAGAAAGCGGTTCGACTGACCTTGGAGTGGGTGTTTTTAATTACCCGCTGCTCTCAGCTCGCCATCGTCTTTACTGCTCGCAGCCGACTGCGGGCACTGCCGCCTCTGCGCCTGCGCCGAAATCGTCTGCACTGCGCAAGAGCAAAAGCCCCACCGCTCGCGCATGCGCTCGGAGCAGCCACCGCCCCCCGACTCCCCGCCCCCGTCCCCTTCTGCTTGAAGACGCGCAAACTTTTCCGAAGTTTCCTCCGTTGGTGTTGTGCGTGCTGCTGGATCTCCACTTCATCGAACCCCCATGAGCGGCTCGCTCCTTCTCTGCCACTCTTCCTGGTGCTTTTCAAGGCGTTTTAATGTTCTCACCAAATAGTTGAGGGAATCTTTGCCTCTTGCTAAACTCTCATGCCCCCTTGTAACCTTGGACATAATGGATGTCCTCATTCTCAAAGCCACACTTCACTTATAAAGGGTCTTTGTTGAGGCCACATATGTAGTATACTGTACTGTAATAATTTATTATGAGGTTGTGTCCTCGGCCCCGTACTCTACTCCCTCCTCTACTGCGCAGAGTCTTGTCATCTTCAGAAGTTTTCTGATGACTCTGCCATAGTTGGATGCATCAGCAAGGGAGATGAGGCTGAGTACAGGGCTACGGTAGGAAACTTTGTCACATGGTGTGAGCAGAATTATCTGCAGCTTAATGTGAAAAAGGTGGTAGACCTAAGGTACCAGCGACCCCTGTTTCCATCCAGGGGGTTAGTGGGGACATGGTGGAGGATTACAAATACCTGGGGATACGAATTGACAATAAGCTGGACTGGTCAAAGAACACTGATGCTGTCTACAAGAAGGGTCAGAGCCGTCTCTATTTCCTGAGGAGACTGAGGTCCTTTAACATCTGCCGGACGATGCTGAGGATGTTCTACGAGTCTGTGGTGGCCAGTGAGATCATATTTGCTGTTGTGTGCTGGGGCAGCAGGCTGAGGGTAGCAGACACCAATAGAATCAACAAACTCATTCATAAGGCCAGGGATGTTGTGGGAATGGAACTGGACTCTCTGACGGTGGTGTCTGAAAAGAGGATGCTGTCCAAGTCGCATGCCATCCTGGACAATGTCTCCCATCCACTACATAATGTACTGGGTGGGCACAGGAGTACATTCAGCCAGAGACTCATTCCACCGAGATGCAGCACAGAGCGTCATAGGAAGTCATTCCTGCCTGTGACCATCAAACTTTACAACTCCTCCCTTGGAGGGTCAGATACCCTGAGCCAATAGGCTGTTCCTGGACTTATTTCATAATTCACTGGCATAATTTACATATTACTTTTTAACTATTTATGGTTCTATTACTATTTATTATTTATGGTGCACCTGTAACGAAAACCAGTTTCCCCCGGGATCAATAAAGTATGACTACTACTACTATGTACACTCAATGACAGTGTGGCCACTAACTCCCTCACAAGTTTACAGATGATAGCACTATGGTGGGCCACATCTCAATTAACAACTTGTCGGAGTACAGAAAAGAGATGGCCTAGTGATGTGGTGTCATGACAACAAATGACCTGGCCATTGACTTCAGAACGGAGTAGGGGCAATGCCAATGCTCCTGTCTACATTAACGATGTCGAGATTGAGAGCTTAAAGTTCCGATAGCCTGTTCCGGTCCAACCATGGAGACGTCATGACCAAGAAAGCTCACCAACGCCTCTAGCCTCTCAGGATGCAAAAGAAATTTGTTTTTTCCCTGCCGACTGCACCATAGAAAGTATTCTGTCTGGATGCTTAATGGTTTGGCATGGCAGCTGCTCTGCCCGTGACTTCAACAAACCATAGAGAGTTGCAGACAGCTTAGCTTCCCCTCCATGGGCTCTGTCTACACTTCTAGCTTCGTCGGTAAAGCAGCAAAGACCCCACACACTCCACTCTTCTCCCCTCTTCCATCAGGCAGAAGATACAAGAGCACATACCACCACTCAAGCACAGCTTCTATCACACTGTTATCAGACTCCTGATAACTCCTGTAGGAGAAGATGATCTCTGTTTCCATCCAGGAGGTCAGTGTGGACATGGTGAAGGATTACAAATACCTGGGGATACGAATTGACAACTGGATGGGTCAAAGAACACTGAGGCTGTCTACAAGAAGGGTCAGAGCCGTCTCTATTTCCTGAGGAGACTGAGGTCCTTTAACATCTGTCGGACGATGCTGAGGATGTTCTATGAGCCTGTGGTGGCCAGTGCTATCATGTTTGCTGTTGTGTGCTGGGGCAGCAGGCTGAGGGTAGCAGACACCAACAGAATCAACAACCTCATTCGTAAGGCCAGTGATGTTGTGGGGATGGAATTGGACTCTCTGACGGTGGTGTCTGAAAAGAGGATGCTATCCAAGTCGCATGCCATCTTGGACAATGTCTCCCATCCACTACATAATGTACTGGTTGGGCACAGGAGTCCATTCAGCCAGAGACTCATTCCACCGAGATGCAACACAGAGCGTCATAGGAAGTCATTCCTGCCTGTGACCATCAAACTTTACAACTCCTCCCTTGGAGGATCAGACACCCTGAGCCAATAGGCTGGTCCTGGACTTATTTCCTGGCATAATTTACATATTACTATTTAATTATTTATGGTTTTATTACTATTTAATTATGGTGCAACTGTAATGAAAACCAATTTCCCTCAGGATCAATAAAGTATGACTATGACTATGACTATAATATGGACTGTAGGCCTCACAATCTACCTCATTATTATCTTGCACTTTATTGTTCACCTGTGCTGTACTTTTTTGGCAGTTTTTACACTTTATTCTGCATTGTTATCATTTTTTCTTAATCTGGCTTAATGATCTGATTTGTATGAACCGTATGCAAGACAAGTTTTTCACTCTATCTTGGTACATGTGACAATAATAATCAATTCAATGATCTCTGGATTTAATGATTCAGAGATGCCTTCTTCTCTTCCACCATCAGATTACTGAATGGTCCATCAACCTTTGGACACTGCTTCACTATTCCTTGCTTTTGCACTATTATTTATTTTTGTAATTTATAGTATTCTAAGTCTTTGCACAGTTCTGTTGCCACAAAACAGATCTTACATCACATAAAAATATGATGGCCGGCCGGTGGCGTAGTGGCATCAGCACCGCACTTCGAGGCCAGTGGTCCCAGGTTCGAATCCGACCGGCTCCTCTCAGGCTCTCTATCCATTCTGGGTTGAGTGTCGAGCTAGTAACTCGGCCTCGTAAAAAACAGTGAAGTGCTAAAAGAAAGGGCAAGAGTGCCACCCGATGCGCCACAAGGCGCGGAAAGGAACAACAAGAAGAACCTGAATCTGATGTTAAGGATTAGAAGGGGTTGCCACGGTAACAAAGCGGTTAGTGTGAATCTATTACAGCTCGGGGGAGGGGGGTCAGAGTTCAATTCTGTCTTCTGTAAACAAGAGGATGTTTTTCCCGTAACTGCATGGGTTTCCTCCCACAGTCCAAAGGCGTACCGATTAGCCGGTTAATTGGTCATTGTAAATTATCCCTTGATTATGTGAGGGTTAAATCGGGGTGGGGGGGTGCTGCGGCTCGAAGGGCCGAAGGGCCTGTTCTGTGCTGTATCTCTAAAAAATATATAAAAGGAACCTTCAAAGTCAAAGTTGAAAGTTGAACGTTTGCAGAAGGGAAACATGGAATGGGTGGGTTGCCTTCTGAGGTTTAGGCTCAAGCTGTATCTCCTGGAGGATGCACATACAATGAGAAGAATCTTCTGACTACCCTTCCTATATCGCCCATGACCTTTTGTACGTCTGTGAGCCGCCTCTTGGCCCCCTTTCCCAGGGAAGACAAGCCCAGTGTATCCAATCCCTGTTCGATCCAGCCCAACATCCTGATGAAGCTCCTCTCTTTCTAGAGAACTTGGACTCTGCAGAGTTAGAGTTGGTGATATCGTTCAATGGCTTTGAGGTGCTCGCTGTAGCTCTCAAAGGACTTTGGAAGACATTCCGAGAAAAGGTTGTAATATTAGCCGGCATCGTATTATTGCTGAATCGGTATCAGGTTTAGCATCACTGGCATACATCGTGAAATTTAACTTTGCGACAGCAGTACCATGCAATACATGAGCAATATAGAAAAATCCCGAATTACAGTAATTATATATGGGTTGAATACCCATTCAGGAATCGGATGGCAGAGGGGAAGAAGCTGTTCCTGAATCACTGAGTGTGTGCCTTCAGGCTTCTGTTCCTCTTTTCGGATGGTAACAATGAGAAGAGGGCACGTCCTGGGTGGTGGGGGCCCTTAATGATGGACACCAACTTCCTTAGGCACTGTTCCTTGAAGATATCTTGGGCACTACAAAGGCTAGTACCCAAGATAGAGCTGCCTAACTTTACAACTTTCTGCAGCTTACTTTCATCCTGTGCAGTGCCCCCCCCCCCGCCATGCCAGACAGTGATGCAGCCAGTCAGTAGAGCTACCAGGACTTGATGTTTCAATCCCTATGGTAAGTCGGCACTCTCGATGTTGGCAGTGGGTTTGGAGTGGTGACAAGGAAGGAGGGTAGGCACGTCATCGGGGTCATCAGCTGGGCACCCTCCTTCTTTGACGTTTCGTTGATAAGCCCACGATGTCTCCAGAGGGCTCAACGGTGCTACCTGGCGTCCCAGATACAACCCCTCAGTTCCATACCATCCTGTCTTCATCTTGCAGCCCAGTTGTTGTCTTTCCTTCTAATCCAAATCCAATTGCTGCTTTCTTCTGCTGTATTTGACAAGGACTTGATTGCTTGTTGGAGGGAGTGACCCCTCACCCCCATCTTCTTCAATAGACTGGTCGTAGATGGAGCAACGAATCCCCTGCATCCCACTTCTACAGGGAAAATCTTGGTCTTCCAGCTGTTCTGGGCAGCTTCAGTTGCCATTTCGGAGTACTTGGTCTTTTTCCTCTCATAAGCTTCTTCGACACCATCTTCCCATGGTACAGGAGGCTTTCCATTGCGTATCTGTAGAAATGTTTGAGTGTACGTGCATGTTGCAAATCAAAGTAAAAATTATTAATACACTGAGATTCAGTTTCTTGCAGGCATTTACAGAAAAATATACAATAGAATTTATGAAAAATTCTACATAAACAAAGACTGACGAACGATGTACAAAGACAATTCAGAATCAAAGGTTTAGTACCACTGACAAATACTGTGAAATACATTGCTTTGTGGATGTGGTGCAGGAGAAACAAACCCATAAATTACAATAAATATCAGAATCAAAATCAGGTTTATTATCACCGGCATGTGACGTGAAATTTGTTAACTTAGCAGCAGCAGTTCAATGCAATACCTAATCTAGCAGAGAGAGAAAATAATAATAATAAATAAAATAAAACATATTAATAATTAATCAAGTAAATCAGTTATGTATATTGAACAGATTATTAAAAAATGTGCAAAAGCAGAAATACTGTGTATTTAAAAAAGTGAGGTCGTGTTCAAACCTTCAAAGTCTATTCAGGAATTAGATAGCAGAGGGGAAGAAGAGAGGAATATAATTTAATTAACTAGTCCATGTGGCCAAGTGATTAAGGCATCGGACTAGCTACCTGAAGGTCGTGAGTTCGAGCCCCAGCCGAGGGAACGTGTTGTGTCCTTGAGCAAGGCACTTAATCACACATTGCTCTGCGACGACACTGGTGCCAAACTGTATGGGTCCTAATGCCCTTCCCTTGGACAACATTGGTGTCGTGGAGAGGGGAGACTTGCAGCATGGGCAACTGCTGGTCTTCCATACAACCTTGCCCAGGCCTGCGCCCTGGAGAGTGAAGACTTTCCAGGCGCAGATCCATGGTCTGGCAAGACTAACGGATGCCTTTACTTTTAGTCCAAAAAGAGAGCAAAAAAGATTTTAGAAAACTCGAAAATAAAAAAAAGTACCGAGAACACGAGTTGTAAAGAGACCTCGAAAGCCAGTCTGCAGCTTGTAGGATCCGTTCAGTGTTGAGGTGAGTGAGGTTATCCCCGCTGGTTCGGGGTCTGGTGGTTGTAGGGTAATAACTGTTCCTGAACCTGGTGGTGTGAGACCGAAGTCTGCCAATGAGAAGAGAGCATGACCTAGACGGTGGACGTCTTCGACCGTGGATGCTGCTTTCCTGCGACAGCGCTCCGTGGAAGTGAGCTCGATGGTGGGGGGGGGTCTTTGCCTGTGATGGACTGGGCTGTGTCCACCTCTTCTCTGGAGACCTGGCTGAGTGGTGCCACAACAACAAACTCTCACCCAGTGTCAGCACGACTAAGGGGCTGATTATTGACTTCAGAAGGAGGAGGAGACTGGAGGTCCATGAGCCAGTCCTCATTGGGAAATCAGAGGAGAAGAGCATCCGCAACTTTAAATTTCACATGTTATCATTTCAGAGGATCTGGCCGCAGCACCAAGAAAGCAAGGCAGCTCCTCTACTTCCTTTGAAATTTGAAAAGACTCAGCATGACATCTAAAACTTTGTGGTGGGGAGGATATTGGCGGGCTGCATCACAGCCTGGCGTGGAAACACCAGTCCTACATGGAGTGGTGGATACGGCCCTGTCCATCACGGGTAAAGCATTCCCCCACCACAGAGCACCGTCACAGGAGACCAGCATCCATCGTCAGGGGCTCTACCACCCGGAACATGCTCTCCTCTCACTGCTGCCATCAGAAAGAAGGTACAGGAGCCTCAGGACTCACACCACACCAGGTTCATGAACAGTTTCTAACCCTCAACCATCAGGCTTTTGGACCAGTGGGGATAACTTCTCTCAATTTCACTGACCTTTAACATCTGCCGGACGATGCTGAGCATATTCTACAAGTCTGTGGTGGCCAGTGCTATCATGTTTGCTGTTGTGTGCTGGGGCAGCAGGCTGAGGGTAGCAGACACTAACAGAATCAACAAACTCATTCGTGAGGCCAGTGATATTGTGGGGATGGAACTGGACTCTCTCACGGTGGTGTCTGAAAAGAGGATGCTGTCTAAGTTGCAGGCCATCTTGGACAATGTCTCCCATCCACTACATAATGTACTGGTTGGGCACAGGAGTACATTCAGCCAGAGACTCATTCCACCGAGATGCAACACAGAGCGTCATAGGAAGTCATTCCTGCCTGTGGCCATCAAACTTTACAACTCCTCCCCTGGAGGGTCAGACACCCTGAGCCAATAGGCTGGTCCTGGACTTATTTCATAATTTACTGGCATAATTTACACATAACTATTTAATTATTTATGGTGCAACTGTAACAAAAACCAATTTCCCCCGGGATCAATAAAGTATGACTATGACTATGACTATAACTGTTCCCAAAACATATGGACTCACTTTCAAGGACTCTTGATCCCATATTCTCAATATTTATTGTCTATTTATTTATTATTTCTCTTTTTCTTTTGTATTTTCACAGTTTGTTGTCATTTGGTTGTTTGTATGTCCTGTTGTGTGCAGTCTTTCACTGATTCTATTATGGCTCTTGGATTTACTGAGATTGCCTGTCAGAAAAAGAATCTCAGGGCGGTATATTTTTTTTCCAGTTATATAAAGAGTAAAAGGGAGGTGGGAGTTGATATTCGACCACTGGAAAATGATGCTGGTGAGGTAGTAATGGGGGATAAAGGAATAGTAGATGATCTTAATGGGTACTTTGCATTCGAGGTCCATGAGTGTCAGGGATCAGGAGTGAGTGCCATTGCTATCACAAAGGAAAAAGTGCTGGCAAACTGAAAGGTCTTAAGGTGAATAAGTCACCTGGACCAGATGGACTACATCCCAGGGTCCTGAGAGAGGTTGCTGAAGAGATAGCGGATGCATTGGTCATGACATTTCAATAATCACTTGATTCTTGTATGGTCTCAGAGGACTGGAAGATTGCAAATATCACTCCACTCTTTAAGAAGGGAGGAAGGCAAAAGAAAGGAAATTATAGGCCAGTTAGCCTAACCTCAGTGGTTGGGGAAGTGTTGGAGTCTATTACTTAAGGATGAGGGTACTTTGGGGTACTTGGAGACGAATAATAAAGTATGTCAAAGTCAGCATGGTTTCTGTAAAGGGAAATCTTGCCTGACAAATCTATTAGAGTTCTTTGAGGAAGCAACAAGTAGGGTGGACAAAGGAGAGGCAGTGGATGTCAGTTACTTGGATTTTCAGAAGGCATTTGATAAGGTGGTGCCACACATGAGGCTGCTTAACAAGATAAAATCCTATTTTACAGAAAAGATACAGGCACGGATAGACAAATGGCTGACAGGCAGGAGGCAGTGAGTGGGAATAAAAGGGGCCTTTTCTGGTTGGCTACCAGTGACTAGTGGTGTTCCTCAGGGGTCGGTATTGGGACCACTACTTTTCCCATTGTTTGTCAATGATTTGGATAATGGAATTGATGACTTTGTGGCAAAGTTTGTGGATGATACGAAGATAGGTGGGGGGTAGGTAGTGCTGATGAAACAATGCGATTGCAGCAGGACTGAGACAGATTGGAAGAATGGGCAGAAAAGTGGCAGATGGATTACAGTGTTGGGAAATGTATGATAATGCATTTTGGTAAAAGGAACAATAGTGCGGACTATTATCTAAATGGGGAGAAGATTCAAACATCAGACATGCAGAGGGACTTAGAAGTCCTCATGCAAGACTCCCAGAAGGTTCATTTACAGGTTGAGTCTGTGGTAAAGAAGGCAAATGCAATGTTGGCATTTATTTCAAGAGGAATAGAATATAAAAACAAAGAGATAATGCTCAGCCTTAATAAGTCACTAGTCAGGCCACACTTGGAAAATTGTCGATAGTTTTGGGTCCCTTATCTCTGAAAGGATGTACAGTATTGTTATTGGGGAGAGTCCAGAGGAGGTTCATAAGGATGATTCTGGGAATGAAGTGGTTAACATATGAGGTGCATTTGGCAGCTTTGGGCCTGTACTCACTGGAATTTAGAAGAATGCGTGGGGATCGAATGTTGAAAGGATTAGATAGGGTGGATGTGGAGAGGATGTTCCCTCTGGTGGGGGTATCCAGAACTCAGGGACACAGCCTCAAGATTGATGGGCGACCCTGTAGACCAGAGATAAGGAGGAATTCTTTAAGCCAGAGAGTAGTGAATCTGTGGAATGCTCTGCCACAGACTGTGGTGGAGGCCAAGTCCATGGGTATATTTATGGCGGAAGTTAATAGTTTCCTGATTGGTCAGGGCATCAAAAGATGTATGGGGTCGAGTGGGATCCAGGATCAGCCATGATGGAATGGTGGAACAGACTCGATGGGCTGAATGGCCTAATTTTGGTCTTTTATGATGACATATGTGTACTTCGATAATAAATTTACTTTGAATGTTTTCATTCCTGGGCACTGGTGTTTCTGTGCCAGGCTGTGAGGATGCTCTCTCCTGTGCATCTATAGAAGTCTCTCCAGGTTTTCCTGACATGCCAAATCGATGCAAGTTTCAAAGAAAGTCGAGGCACTGCTGTACCTTCTTCGTGACGCTGGTCCCAGGACAGATCCTCTGATATCACTGGACAACAAAGATTTTGGTTCCTGAATACTTTTGGGTGTATCTTGTGGATTTGCGCTGCTGATCATGAAAGTCACCACGAGAGTTCCCTATCTCACACCATGTTTTGTAATTCGCCTATATTTGTTATTTCAATTCACAATTCAAGTCAGAATAACTGATGCCAAGATTAAGGAGGGGATTTTTGTTGGTCCACAAATCAAACAGGTCATCAATGACAGGAAATTCGAAGAAATTCAAGTGGGATCGGAGAAAATCACATGGAAGGCATTCAAGGATGTTGTTGAAAATTTTCTTGGCAACTACAGAGGACCAAACTACATGCAGCTGCTTAATAAGATGCTTCAAGCATACAAAACCATGAAGTGCAACATGTTACTAAAGATTCATTTTCTGCATTCCCATTTAGACTTCTTCCCTGCAAATCTTGGCGCTGTCAGTGACGAGCACGGTGAAAGGTTTCACCAGGACACTGCGGTCATGGAGAAACGGTATCAGAGCAACTGGAATCCACCAACGCTGCCTGATTGTAGTTGTACACTTAAGCGAGAAGCCTCTGACACTGAGTACATATGAAAATCATCAACAAAGCATTTAGCTTAGTTGAACTATTGCAAAGTGTCAGCATCGTTATTCAATTAAACGCATTATAGTCAAAAAAAGTTAATTTCTTGTTTCTACAAATTCCTCCATGACACAAGTAGTCTAAAATTATATTTGTGTCTATCACAAACAAAAAAAAAATCTGAGGAATCAGAATCAGGTTTATTATCACTGGCATGTGATGTGAAAATGTAAAGGCATGTGTTATCCATTGATGCAAACAACACATTTCACTGTATGGTTCAATGCACATGTGATCAGTATCTGAATCTGATCTTTGGGACATTCTGTGCTTGCTGTTGAAAGGCAAAACTTGCCACGGATGGTAAATGGAATGCAGGGAAACCAAGAGAGCTCCCTCAAGTGGCTGAGATGGGAAACTGCCTTGGAAATGGCCACAGGCAATGAGTTCAGCGTCCACCTCCTTGTAGTTCAATATCACACTGGCACTCATGACCTGAGATCACTCAACAATGATCCCCGTTTATTAAGTAACACAAATATCTGATCAGCCAATCATGTGGCAGTAACTCAAAGAATAAAAGCATGCAGACATGGTCAAAAGTTCCAGTTGCAGTCCAGACCAAAAATCAGAATGGGGAAGAAATGTGACCTAAGTTACTTTGACCACAGAATGGTTGTTGGTGCCAGACGGAGCGGTTTGAGTATCTCAGAAACTGCTGATCTCCTGGGATTTTCATGCACAACAGTCTCTACAGTTTTACAGAGAATGGTGCAAAAAACAAAAATAAAATCCAGTGAGTGGCAGTTTCTGTGGGTGAAAACGCCTTGTTAATGAAAGAGGGCAGAGGAGAGTGGCCAGACAAGTTCAAGCTGACAGTAAGGGGACAGTAACTCAGATAACTACGCATTACAACAGTGGTGTGCAGAAGAGCATCTCTGAACACACAACAGGTCGAACACCGAAGTGGATGGGCCTACAGTAGCAGAAGGCAACAAACACGCTGGTACAGGAGGTAACTAATAAAGTGGCCACTGAATGTAAAGACTGAATGGTGTTTGGTGAAAATTTTACGAGACAATGGACTTGTGTTCCTATAACATCTTACACATCCATTTCGACCTCATAGAGTGATACCGCACGCATACAGGCCCTTCAGTTCAGCACCTCCATGCTGACCAAGGTGACTATATAAGTTCGTCCCATTTGCCTGTGACTGGCCCATATCCCACTGCTCTAAATCTTCCTACATAGTCTCTCTGTCCTGAAGAGGCTTACAGCAAAACGAAGTCCTTTCCAAGGACGGTCATCGTCACCATCAAGGCAACTTCAGTGGAATGGGAGCGTAGTGGTTAGTGCACTTTACAGTGCCAGTGATCCCTGATGTTCGACACCTGCTGCTCTCTGTAAGGGGATTATACCTTCTTGCCAATGACTGTGTGGACCACATCCTTGGATTGTATTGATCGTTGACACAAACGACACATTTCGCTGAATGTTTTGATGTACATGTGACAAACAAAGCTGATCTTGATCTTCACCTTTAAACACAACAGCTAATTTGCACAGAGAAATCCCCTCTGGACACAATGGCCAAATTACAGACCCTCTATGAGATTGCTTCCAGGATAAATATATAACAGGACAACTCTTTGGTCTGTACCTAAGTTCAACGACCAGCTTTATAAAGACAGATAGTCACCCAGCTCAAGGCCACTTGGCCCATCATGTCTATGTTTTTTTTGCCCATCTACACTAATCCCATTTTATGTCCTACCCTTCTATGCTTTGTGTGGCACGTGGCCAAGTGGTTAGGGCATCGGGCTCACGATCTGAAGGTCGTGGGTTCAAGTCTCAGCCAAGGCAGCGTGTTGTGTCTGTAAGCAAGGCATTTAATCACACACTGCTCCAGTCCACCCAGCTGAAAATGGGTACCGGCAAATGCTGGGGGTTAACCTCGCAATAGACTGGCGTCCTATCCGGGGGGCAGGGGGGGAGTCTCGTACTCTCAGTCGCTTCACGCCACAGAAACCGGCATAAGCACTGACCTGATGGGCCACAAGGCTCTGGACAGACTTTAACTTTAACTTCTATGGTTTGCCTGTTCAGGTGTTGGTCTAAATGCTTCCTAAACATCTGACTTCCAAATATTGGAAGTCCCAAATGGAGTGGATGTGGACAGGATGTTTCCTAGAATGGGGGAGTCTAGGACCAGGGGGCACATCCTCAGGACTGAGGGACATCCATCTAGAACAGAGATGAGGAGGAATTAGCTTAGCCAGTGGGTGGTGAATCTGTGGAAGTTATTGCCACGGACGGCTGTGGAGGCCAAGTTTCAGGAGGAGTTTGATAGGTTCTTGGTTAGTCAGGGTGGCAATGGTTACAGGGGAAGGCAGGAGAATGGGGTTGAGAGGGATAATAGATCAGCAATGACGGAATGACAGAACAGACTTGATGGGCCAAATGGCCTGATTCTGCACCTATATCTTATTTTCCTATGAATTCCACCACTTTGAGTAAAGAAAAATTTGCCCTCTTGTGGTTGATAGCACTACCGTAGGAAAAAGACTCTAACAATCTACCTGATCTCCGAGTCGAATGATTTTAAAAACCTCCATCAGGTCACGGTCTCAGCCCTCTTCACTCCAGGGAAAACAAGCCCAGCCGATCCAATCGCTCCTGGTAACTCGTAACTAGAGAAGAATCAGGATCAAATCGGGTTTAATATCACCGTGCACAATTCTGATTTGATGGAGACAGACGTGAGAGAACGGAAGAACATCTGGAGAAACTTCTGAGATGCCTTTTTTCGCTGCCGCTGTTACTGTGTAATCCTGAATCTCCGGAGGGGAACGCCCCGAATCCTCGGCTTTGCTTGTTGCTCGGCGGCCGGGACGGGGTCGAGGCGCTCGGCAGAGATGGTGCTCGGTGTCGAGGGGCAGGTCGGAGGCTGGAAGTCTTCAGACGGACTCAGAGTCGGCTGGGGTCGGGTGCTTCCAATGCATCGACAGTTGTCGGTGCCTGGAGGTTTATGGCAGAGAGAGTTTCTCCCTTCTGCCACCTGCTATCGGGGACTATCGGGAGTTGATCGGAACTTTGAGACTTTTTATTTACAGTTCCCATGGTCTGCTCTTTATCAAATTATAGTATTGTTTGCACTGCTGTAACTATATGTTATAATTATGTGGTCTTGTCAGAGTTAGTCTTTGGTTTGTCCTGTTTTTTCTGTGATATCACTCTGGAGGAACATTGTGTCATTTCTTAATGCATGCATTTCTAGATGACAATAGACGAGGACTGAGTGTCCTCATAATCTAATCTGAGCTGTGAAATTTGTTGTTTTTGTGGCAACAGTTCAATGCAATACATAATAAAAGGTCTGAATTACAGTAAGTAATGTGTGGGTGGGTGTGTGTGTGTGTGTGTGTGTGTGTGTGTGTGTGTGTGTGCGCGTGCGCTTCTTTAGGGACCCTAGTTAAGATTTCTACTGCTATGCTGTGAGGTATTTTATTTTAGCAGTTTCTGTAAAAGCAGGGTGTCCTGTTAGTAAGACTGTTTCGGTTTTGGCGAAAGATAAGAAGCCATGTTATCCAATGTTGTGTTATCCAATCAGGATTGTGGGATGTGAGAAAAGGTTCTAAAGAGCTGGGCAGGATGAGATTTCTGAAGGTCATTAGTCTGGTTTGTGATCCTTTTGGTGGGAGCTGTGGAGTGTGACACAAGGGAAGAAGCCACAGAATGTCACTGGAAGGAGAATCCCCATTGTAAGAAGTGCTTTGTGCTGAGGAGTGGCTCCAAGGAGGAAGGGCCAATACCCCTGAGAGAGAGCCAGTTTGTTCAAGATGGTCTTCGAGGGAAGTTCAAACCATGGCTTGTGTCTATCACGTAAGCCATGGGTTCCGTGCATGAGTGAAGTGATACACCCCTGACTGCTCCAGAAATGAGCTCCAACGTTTATGTGCACATTGGACTGGTTTAACTGTCATAAGCACTTTAATTTTTGTATTTTTTTCTGTAACTGTAAATTTGGCAAATATATTTCTTTATAATTTTATGCCGGTGTACGATCTGTTAATATTCTGTCGAACAATAACAATCGCTACACAGCAATCGTTACAATCAATGTTCCTTATGTGAAACATCCCAGCTTTCCCGTTTGACTGAACTCCAAATTGTACTGACCATAAACCGTATATTGTTTATGAAAGATAACCTTCTCACTGCTGAGTCGCGTGGCTGACGGCAGAGTTAGCTAACGGCCAGGTCTGTATACGATTCCTGGCGAGGGGGTTACATATATTACATAGCTAGATTAAATAAGCAGTACAAAAAAAAGTACTGAGGTCATGTTCGTGGGTTCAATGTCCATTCCAAATTCGGGTGACAGAGGGGAAGAAGCTGTTTCTGGATCGTTGAGTGTGTGCCTTCAGACTTCTTCCTGACGGTAGCGATGAGAACAGGGCATGACGCCTTTCTGAGACGTCGCTCCTACACACGGGGGAGGCTCGTGCCAAGTTGGAGCTGACTGAGTTCACAACTTTCTGCAGCTTCTTTCGATCCTGTGCAGTAGCAACCCCACCCCCCCCCACCCGCCGCATCACCAGACGGTGATGCAGCCAGTCAGAAAGCTCTCCACAGTACATCTGTAGAAATTTGCAAGCATCTTTGGTGGCATACCAAATTTCCTCAGAGTCCTAATGAAATACAGTCGCTATTGTGGCATTTTTGTAATTGCATCAATATGTTGGGCCCAGGATAGATCCTCAGAGATGTTGACACCTAGGGATTTGAAACTGCTCATCCTTTCCACTTCTGATCCCTCGATGACGATGGTGTGTGTTCCCTCAACTTCCCCTTCCTGAATTCCACAATCAATTCTTTGGTCTGACTGACCAAGGCTGTTGCTGCGACACCACTCGACTGGCTGATCGATCTCACTTCTGTACACCTTCTTGTCGCCATCTGAAATTCTGCCAACAACAGCTGTAATGTCAGCGAATCTATAGATGATATTTGAGCTGTGCCTAGCCGCACAGTCAGGGGTGCAGAGCGAGTAGAGCAGTGGGCTGAGCACACACCCCTGAGATGCACCAGGGTTGACTGTCTGCGAGGAGGAGATACTGTCACCAATCCGCACTGATGGTGGCCTTTCAGTTAGCAAGTTGAGGGTCCAGTTGCAGAAGGAGGTGCAAAGGCCCAGGTTATGGAGCTTTTTGATCAGAACAGCAGTAATGATTGTGTTAAACACTGAACTGTAGTCAATAATCAGCATCCTGATACAAGTATTAGTATTGTCCAGGAAGATCCAAGGCCTCATGAAGAGCCATGAGATCACATCCACTGTAGACCTACTGAGGCGATGGGTAAATTGCAATGGGTCCAGGTCCTTGTTGAGGCAGGAGTTGACTCTAGCCATGACCAACCTGTCAAAGCACTTCATCGCTGTAGATGTGAATCCTGGATGATAGTTGTAGAGGCAGCTCACCCCGCTCTTCTTGGGCACTGGTAGAATTAAAGCAGGTGGGAACTTCTGACTGTAGCAAAGAGAGATTGAAAATGTCTTTGAACACTCCCACCGGCTGGCTGGCACAGGTTTTCAGAGCCTTACCAGGGCCTGTTGCCTTGTGAGGGTTCACCCTCTTGTACGACAGTTTGATGTCAGCCTCCATGATGGAGATCACGGGGTCACTGGGTGCTGCAGGGATCCTCGTAGCTGTGGTTATCTCCTCCTTTCAAAGGGAGCATAAAAGACGTTGAGATCTTCTGGAAGTGAAGCATCACTGCCATTCATGATGTTGGCTTTCACTTTGTGGGAAGTAATGGCCAGCACACCCTGACAGAGTTGACGTGCATCCAATTCCACCTCCAAGGGGCACAAAAAAAGGGCTCGCAGCAGTTAGCATAATATTTTACATCACCTGTGACCTGGGTTCAACTCCTGCTGTCCATAAGGAGTTTGTCCCTCCTCCCTGTGACCATATGGGCTTCCTCCAGGTGCTCTGGTTTCCCCCAACAGTTGGGCTAGTAGGTTAATTGGTCACATGGGTGTAATTGGGTGACATGGGTTCGTTGGGCTGGAGGAGCCTGTCACTGTGCTGAATCTCTAAATAAAATAACAACTGAACTGATAAATATTTTGAGAGGCAAACTCAAATCCCACGACAGGCTGGGAATTTAAATGGCACTATGTCCAGCTTCTCATGATAGCACATGCCCTCTAAACCAGGCAGCATCCTGGTAAACCCCTTCTGCAACCTCTCCAAAGTCTCAACATTCTTCCTATAGTGGGGCTGCCACTCCAGATGCGGCCGAACCAGAGTCCTATAAAGTTGCAACATAACTTCCGGACTTGTTTTTCAATAAACCAGCATGCACAGTGAGTGATTGCTGAAAAGAAAAATTCTATCTGTCACTTTGGAAGAGAATTGGCTGATTTCACCTGGTCTCAGCCCAAAAGTGACATCAGACACAATCAGCAGATGGTGCAGAGCGTCTCTGGCATTTTCTGTTTTTTTTTGTTTGTTTGAGATTTCCAGAATCTGCAAATCTTTCAATTCTCAACAATACGCCTGACTTTGGAATGCCAACAACACCCACACTCAGCATTCCAAATATTTCAATGAAATGAGCTATGATCGAGTGGGGCCAAAAAGGACTCTAGGCCCTCCCCTGGTTTTAATAGCCCACCTGTGCATATGAATGAACTTCCAAGATATATTATCAGATACAAAAATCAATCTGTCTTGAATAAAAACAAGTTTACACATAACCTCCCTGCAGTAATCAGATACCATTGTTTCTTAAGGGCGCCACAGTAGTACAGTGATTAGCTCTCTATGCTGTGTGGGTATGTGGCTGCACAGTAACTGAAACGCTCCCGTGCACATAGCCTTTGTTGCTGTATAGCTAGAATTTTCTTTCACTGTATGTAACATTATTATAATTTTGAAATCTATGTTAACATAACTGTGAGATACCCTGTAATTGTATTAATGAATATAATCCATAAACATTCTAAATAATAAGCATACCACAACCTTTACTCTAACACATTTCAGAGCTTCAACATACTTACATGGTCAGTGTTTCAAGTTACAACATTATTACAAATTGTAACAATAAACACAGAATGGAAGTTGGTAGCCCGTTGGTAATAAACCTCTGACACCACCTAGGTTTACAAAACATGAAAGATTTTCTTTGTAATACTGTATTTTATTATATCCTAAAAATAATAAATATAAACAAAAATGTGGTTTTCAATTTTCATTCTAAATATTCATAGTACGCATATTATGAAAAAAACACTTAAAGTAGTGCAAACACCAGAAAATCTGCAGGCACTGAAAAACCAAGCAACACACCCAAAATGTTGGACAAACTCAGCATGTCAAGCAGCATCTATGGAGAGGAATGAATAGCGGACATTTCGGGCCAAGGTTGGTTATGTTAGCTGGTTTACTGAGGAAGCAAGAAAAGGAAGCTGTTTCCATATGCACTGGGCTTGTCCACGACTGTCTGTAGTTTCTTGCGGTCTCGGACAGAGCAGTTGTCACGCTAAGTTATGATGCACTCAGACAGAATGTTTTCATTGGTGTATCAGTTAAAAATGGTGAAGGTCAAAGGGGACATGCCAAATTTCTTTAGCCTTCTGAGGAAGTAGAAGCACTGGTGAGCTTCCTTCTCTGCTGTGTCTGCAATGGATTAATGGGTGACGATACTGTACATGGAATCAGATGAGGTTTGTTGGGGTGGTTGGAGGGTGGATGATAAGCAAATCATTCAGACCCTGGCAAATTTCTACAGATGTACAGTGGAGAACATTCTAACTGGTGGCATCACCGTCTGGTATGGAGGGGCCACTGCACAGGGTCGGAAAAAGCTGCATAAAATTGCAAACTCAGCCAGTTCCATCATGGGCACTGGCCTCTCCAGCATCAAAGACATCTTCAAAAGGCAATGCCTCAAAAAGGCAACATCCATCATTAAGGATCACCCAGGACAAATGTAATGGGATCCTGAATTATCCCTTATGAACTGTGTTTTTAAAAAGAGAGAGAGAGAGAGAGCTGTACAACATAAACAGCTTGTTATTAAGAGAGAGAGAGAGGCGAAGACTGCTCACAGTTTGTTTGGAATTTCTACAAGGACACTGCCAGCTTCTGAGTTCCTACAGAGATAGAAGGGAGGAGCTACTTGATGGATGGTTGGCATTCACCATACAGAGATAAATACAAGGTCAGCTGGTAGACAGACAGACACATGATTTTGGACACTGAATGAGCTTTGTTGTGCTCACAGAAAAGTGGGTGTTTGGAGGATCAATCAGTGGCTCTCGCAGTGTGGAAAAGGTGTGACCAGTGGGGAGTTATTAGTGTGTCCAGCCCTCACCTGTGTTGATAACTCCACCACAGAAAATGGTCCCCTTGTTGTGGTCACATTCGGTGACTTCTAAAGGATTTCAGAGGACAATGGGAAGAATTGATGGCATCGGCTTACTCGAACAACCACAACACCTCTCTTTCTCCATCACTACTCATATCAATACCATGAACTGAACTGAACATTATCCATCATCATAAGACTGTATCCATTTACCCCTAGGCTTGAAGAAGCTTGGCTTTTTTATTTCCACACTTATTGTCATTGCTAACCTGGTTGATTTATCTGATTTTACATTACTGTATTGTGTAGTTACTAATAAATACCATTAGTTAACAGCAATACCGGACTCCAAAGTGTTTTCCATTTCTGCTGGTTCTTTAACCCGTCACGGGGTACGTGACACATGTCCTCTTCTCATTACTACCATCAAGGAGAAAGTACAGGAACCTGAAGACACTGAATGTTTTAGGAACAGCTTCTTCACCTCCACCGTCATATTTCTGAATGGTCCATGAACACTACCTCACTCTCTTTGCATAATGTATCGAATTTTCACGACATGTCAATGATGTTGAACACGATTCTGATTCTGTGATGGAACCAGCTGGGGAAGCAGGAGAGGAAGAGGAAATTGAGGTGGACAGGTGAGTGTGTATTGTGTGGAGAACACCACAGGTGTGGGTTGTCTGAAAGTGGAAAATTCAAGCCAACTACAATAGAACCCCACCATCAACCCACCTCTTCCCCCCCCCCCGCCCATTTCAGCTTTCCTCGGAGGCCATTCTCTTTGTGATTTCCCGGTCTGCCCATCCCTCCCCACCCAATCTTTCCCACTCCTTGTGCACCTGGCCCTGCAGTTGTCAGACGGGTACCCACAAGACCATAAGACATAGGAGCAGAATTAGGCCATTCAGCCCATTTTTTCCTAACCAACACCTATCCCTACACTTCCTACCTTGCCATCTATACACACCTTCCAGGTGAGGCGGAGATTCATGGCGGTTCATGTTTGTTGCCTTTGGTGCTCAGGATGTGGCCTCAACATCGGTGAGACCAGGCACGGACATAGGCAAACTCTTTCCCTAATGCCTGCACTCCGTCAACCATGTGGATGTCCTAGCTGTCAGCCATTGTAATTCCCCTCCCTATTTACACACCAACCTGTTTGTTACTTGGCCCAGGTAAGGCTGAACGCAACCTGGAGGAACAATCACCTCATTATGGGTCATCTACAATTTCAGGTCACCTGCTCAGAAACACAAGGAATTCTGCAGATGCTGGAAACCTTGAGCTACACACATAGAATGCTGGAGGAACTCAGGAGGTCAGACAGCATCTATGGAGAGGGGGAAAAAAATGCCAAGACCCTTCATCAAGACTGGAAAGGAAGCGGGGAAGAAGCCAGAATAAGAAGGTGGGGAGAGGGGAAGGAGTTACAAGCTGGCCGATGATCAGTTATATCAGGTGAGGGTGAAGGAGAGTAGGTGGGGGAGCGAGGATAAGGTAAGAAGCTGGAAGGGGACAGGTGGAAGAGGTAAAGGGTTGCAGGACAAATCTAATAGAAGAAGGCAGAGGACCATGGAAGAAAGGGAAGGTGGAAGGAGGTAATAGGCAGGTGAGGAGAACGAGTGAGAGGGAGACCGGAATGGGGAATGAAAAAAGAGAGAAGGAGGGAGGGTTAAGAAATCATTGGAGTTTGGAGAAATCAATATTCATACCATCAGGTTGGAGGCTACTCTGACAGAATATGAGGTGTTGCTCCTACAACCCAAGTTTGGCCTCATCATGGCAGTAGAGGCCATGGACCGACATGTCGGAATGGGAATGGAACATCGCCTTGAATTGGGTAGCCACCAGGAGATCCTGCCTTTGTAGTGGACAGACCAAAGATACTTAAACAGTCCGCCAATCTGTGTTGGGTCTCACCCGTGTAGAGAAGGCCACACCAGGAGCATCCATGATTGGAGTTCAGTGAGATACTCTCTCACTGTTACCCCCCCCCCCCACTGCTGTGATCTTTGCTGCTCGACACTTGACTCTTCTACTATGTGAACTGGTGCTCAAAATAATCACAAGTTGAATGGCCTCTCTTCATTAAGATGTCAGTGCATTTGGATGCAGCGCCAACCAAAGGTGTTTTTGTTTTATTTTTGAATGTCTGTTTTATGATTGCAGGACAATGCTGGACACTAAGAACTCCAGATACTGAAGGTCTACCCCATCACTGAGCTGCCCTTTGGTGGAGGAGCTGCGAGAAGACCTGGACTTGGTACAGACTGTGTAATTGCCTGCTACAGGAAGGCATCGAAGTCGGTGTGAAAGTGGTGTATAGTCTAACGGCGAGTAATTGTCTTGGACATTTTTCTTGGGATCGTGAGACCCAGTCGGACATTGGTAATGTAAAATACTGCAAGTCTGAATCTGTAGTTTATTGGTGAGACAGATGGCAGGGGAGCTGCATAGACTTGGTTGTAGCAAGGACTAGGCCTCAGGCTGTGGGTTTGCCTATTTTAGCAGACAAGGAGAGGAGATGTCAAAGTTGTTGTGGTGTAGCATCTATGCTGGGTTGGGGGCTGGTCCCAGCCATAGTGCTGCCCTCCTGTGTTCACCCAATGAGAGACAAGCTGGACTTCGTGTGCGCGTGCATCTGCCGATTGCTGAGAACTGCCTGTTCGTGCCAGTAACGCCATCAATTTACAGGACACACCACTATATATATATATATAGATTTGTGTGACTGTATGTCTACTGCTATCTTATATGTGCCTTGTGCTGTGTATGACTGTTGGTAGTGTGTTTTGCACCTTGGTCCTGGAGTAATGCTGCTTCATTAGGCTGTATTCATGGGTAGACATGCATGGTTAAATGATAATTAAAGTTAAACTTGAAATCCATTTTCCAGTGCAGCTATTTTGTGTTTCTGCTGGTTAATGTTCCACTGACTCTCTTTCTCCTTCTTCCAAAGGTGCTGGTTGGCCTGACTATTTAACAAAGAGTGATATGATCTTAACTACTCATGGACTGTTTGTCCCACTCCCATCAGGGAGGAGGCTACGTAACAACCACACCAGGATCAAAAATCAGTTACTTTCTCCAAGCAGTACAGCTGATCAACACTTCTACCATTACTTTATTATTTCCTGTCAATCACCTTATGTACATACAGGCACTCCTGTGCCCAGAGTCACAATAGAGCCTAGATATACAATTAATCTATGTACATAAGCTATCTTATTTACAATATTTTTTTATTATTATTGTGGTCCCCACCACCCAGGAAATGGCCTCTTCCTTTTGTTAGCGTTGGGAAGGAAGTACAGAAGCCTGAAGGTGCACACTCAGCAATTCAGGAACAGCTTCTTCCCTCTGCTATCCAATTTCTGACTGAACATTGAACCCACAAACACTATTTCATTGCCTTATTTGTCTTTTTTTGCACTACTTATTTTAACTATACTGCTGTTGTAAATCAATTTCATGACAAATGCTGGTAATATTAATCTTGATTCTGATTCTTATCTTACTGTATTTTTTTTTGCCAGATCCAAAGTAACAATTATTTTGTTCTCCTTTACACTTGTGTACTGGAAATAACGTTAAACCATCTTGAATTTTGAATTAAGTCACCCAATCTTGCCCTATCAGCGACATTCCCTCTCCCATATCCTCTGCTACTGAAAACTAATGGTCACAGAACTCACATGTTCATGTTTTCTCTCCATAGATGCCGTCTGACCTGCCGAGCACACCCAACAACCTGTATTTATAACAACTCCATACACCTCTGGGAGGAAACATCTTCCTGCTCTGCAATCCCAAAAGAGCTCAATATACACATCAAACAGGCTGTTTGCTATTAACTCATTTACATTTTAACACCATTATGTTATATAGTTCAGTAAAAAAAATTCTCTCAAAACAGACAAAATGGTTAAGAGACCAGACAGTTGGTCTCACTCGAGCAGGTTTTTGGTTGATGAGAATAATTATTGTCCTTAACACAGGCAAACCTGGAGGACAACAAAGTATCTATCTAAGAAATCAGTGGGAGCCCCCTTCCCCGAGGGTCATGGAAAAATCTTCCAGAATTTTTGATTCCCAAGTTTCCCAACCCCACAAATGTTCTCTGATCACTCCAGCTATGAGGATCTAAGAAGGTAGGTATGAACTCCCAATATTTGGTAGTTCAGCTGTTCTGTACTTTTCACCTCTCCTATGGCTGAACTGACTGAAGGCTCAACTTCAGTGTCATGAATCATGCTGAGATTTTCCTCTGTGCTTAGCGGACTACCACTCTTACTTTCCTCACCCTTGTTTACACACCCTGGCATAGCATCGCACCAACTCACAACTTCTCTTTCTCCAGTTCTCAAACTCAAGGTCTCCACACTCTCACAATTCCAGCCTTTGGAGGAATCCCCATTGTTTCACTGGTGATGGCTGTGTGCAAATCCCAAGTTATTAAAATTCCTTCCCTTAAAAACCCTCCCTCCCTCCCTCTTTCTCTTCCCACTGAAAGAAACTTCTTTCAACATCAGACCCATTTCCCTGTTGTGACTCAGTGCAACATCTTCTGGAATTTTTACTGTATTAAAGGCACTAAGTCAATGCAAATACTTGAAGCAAATTTATATCCTTTGCATATTTAGGTGAATCACACTTTCTAGCAGTTGAGTGCTGGTCATTTCTGTCTATTGTGCATCTGACGTTATAGCTGTTTTCTTATTAATATCACCTGACTGTTGGGCATCTCCCAGGAATTACTGTTAGCAACATATAGGAAAGCAAAGAAGCAGCCACATCAAGCGATCACAGATATTCACTTTGTTCCACCCATCATTCCTCCAACTTTCCCAGCTACTGAAAAAAGCTGAGTTTTCTTATTCCGGGGATGCTGCAAGTGCTCACTTCAGAATCCCACTCCCATGTAGATTGTCTCTGAATCCCTCTCGTTAATCACCAGGCTCCTGACCGTCACATGACCTCATGCCATCTCTATGACCTGATGGTGCACATATGTTGCGCTGGTTGAGCTGAGACGAATTGAGAAGAACGCACTCAACAGCCACATACAAAGATATTGGATTGGTGACAAATGATAAAGGATTTGCATTTCCATTATACCTTTTTCACTACCAGGATACTCCAAATAGCAAAGAAGACAATTTTAAAGCACTTAATGCAACTTGCTGCATCGGCCAGAAAGTCCGATCTGACCACTGGGATTTTCACTCCAGTGAGGAAATTCAGTCAGGGTCTTACATGCCTGACTGCTAGGATGGGATCCCCTATGCTTTACAATAATCATTAGTTGGGAAGATTTCCCAAATTAACTTCACCATGGACAGTCCCAAGCCCAGCTACAAATGGAGGGTTGGACATGGAGCTAGCATCCCCATCCCATAAAAACCCAGAGCTACAGAAACACCAGAAGAAGCTCCAAAGACCTCATCACTGGGAGAGGAAGGATCAATGAAGATGGGCTACACCTTGAGTGATGAGAGGCCTGAAGACTCTGGCAAGCTGCTGTCGGTGACCTATGCTCCATTAGTGGTGATGGGCTTAAGAAGATTACCTCAATTGGACAGATGCAAGAGGGTGGTGTCCTGTGGTAATGGAATCATAGCAAGGGAGAACTAGAATTTAACACCGCTGCCACAAAAGGTCTTGATCACAGAGGCCAGTAGAAACTGTTTCCAGTGTATCATGGGACAAAGATCAAAGACATCTTTCAAGTCAACGAGAAGAAAGATGAGAAGAATTTTAAGACAAGTTACAATCTAGAATGTGCTGCCTAAAATGCCACAGAACCAGACTGAACAGCTTTCAGAAGGAAACGGAATAACCACTCACTGGCAAAACTCAGGCAGAATGAGGACGACGGGATTGAAAATTAAACTCTTTCAGAAACTAGCATAGGCATAATGGGACGGAGAGCTTCCTTTTGGAAAGCAATTTTATAATCAGTATCGGCTCCCACCTTCCAAACTACAGCTTCTATTTCAATTATGCTTTTACAAGCGAAGAATTAGCATTTCTGAAATTATTGCATCAAAGGTCCTAGAACTGGGGAGGTTTAGGGCAATATTGAAATAAATCCAGCTAGTGTTTTAAACAATTCAAAATGCATTTTCTATGTTGAGTAAAAGTCATTGAGTATATTTAAGGCGGAGGTCGTTAGGTGCTTGATTAATTGAAGTGTCAAAGGTTATGGTGAAAAGGCAGAATAGGATAGAGAGGAATAATAGATCAGTCATGACGGAACCACAGCAACTTGATGGGCTGAATGGTCTAATTCTGCTCCAATGTCCTACGGTCTAAATGTTAAATTCCAAACCCTCCGTTTAAAATATATTAACCTGCTACCCACTGACTTGAGGGGAAGAGAGGGAAAAAAAGAAAAAGACAAATAGCATGCCCCATTAATTTTTTTGTACCTTTGTAAACCATTTTAAAAATACACACATAGAAAGCAATATTACACCTACAATGATATTTGGTTATAGTGCTCTGTAGTTGTATCGTGTCTGAATTTGGCAATATCTCTCCAATTTTCTTTAGTTCTTTGGGTTCAGGCACTGATATATAAATAAAATAGTTCGATTTCTATAGATCATTTCACACCTGAAGAGCAAATTTACAAGCCCGGTCATGTTTAAGGCAGCCCATTTACACAGCTCTGAGACTGCAATGTGATGACCAGCTCATCTCTTTTTATGGAGAAGGTGTTTGAACTGGTGAAGGGTCTCCGGTTCCACAGGCATGAGGCTGGGCTGGGATGAGCAGAATTACTTTACCCCCAAGCTGCAGTCTGACTCCTGCTCCCTGAAAGGGCGATGGAATCAGATCAGCAGGGCCTCTCTGGGGGTGAATACTTGAGAAAACAAAAGCAATTGCTGGTCTCTGAAGAGGAAGAGAACAGGGAAGGGAGTGGGAGCAAACACACAGGCCCTTTGAAGAGAAAATACAGGCTCACTGTATTGTTCCATCCCTTGAGCTTTCTCCAGCCTGCTCAGGCAATTGGGAATCACACTGGAGACCAATTTATTGTGTATATGTGTGAGAGTGAGAGAGAGAGGTGGGAAGAAAGGAGACCATTTATTGGACTGCCTTAGGGAGTGTATCCACTAGGATCCATGGTCTACTATCTGGATTGATGCTTGTTCATTGACAACGTTACAACAGAGGACTGAATACAAAGAACGTCAATCCAATATAGTGAACTAACAGCGACAAGGTGGGAAACAGTTTCAACAAAATGTACTTGAACAGTTCAGGAAAAGTGACTTGGAATAAGTCCACAAAACCTGCAGGGAAACAGAATATCTTAAACACAAGAGAAGAGGTTCTGCTCATGCTGGAAATCCTGCATAATGCTGGAGGAATTCAGCAAGTCAGGCAGCAACAAATCGAGAAAATAGCCAGGATTCCCTTCGTTTATTTGGGACATGATGCTGCTTCCTTGGGACAGGAGACTGTTGCTGAACAGTTTCTAACTTGCGTGGTCATTAGACACACCATGCTTGAGCAAAAATAAGTTTTAAAATAGCATCAGTTTTTTTGGCAATCTTTGAACACAGAGCTCGAAAAAGTGACGAAATGGAATTTTAACATCGTAAACAAGCGGGTTGTTGTTATGTCTCCCGCTCGCTGTGAAAATGGGGGGCACCTCCCTCTCCCTTATCAGGGAGAGACAGAACCTGTGGTTTGTCCAGTATGATGAAATGCGAAGCCTTTGGGGTAACTTTGGCCTGTGTCTTTGTTATTGCTTAGCACACACTTGGGCTCGGTGACAGTACCGATGCGCCTTTTTTTGCTGGTGGGGGAGGAGGGATTATTGCTTGCTGCCGCTTATGCGTGGGAGTGGGGAGATGGCGGGGGGGACACTGGGGTTCTCACGTTTAAGTGTCGATCATTCTTTGGGGCACTCCTCTGTTTTCATGGATGTTTGCGGAGAAAAAACATTTCAAGATGTACGTTATACACATTTCTCTGACATTAAATTGGACCTTAGAACCAGTGAAGTGTTTGTGTTCTAAAAGCAGTGATTTTCCTCTCTGATAGTTACTTTACTTTATTGTCGCCAAACAATTGATACTAGAGCGTACAATCATCACAGCGATATTTGATTCTGTGCTTTGCGCTCCCTGGAGTACAAATCGATAGTAAATATAAAAAACTTAAATTATAAATCATAAACAGAAAATAGAAAAGGGAAAGTAAGGTAGTGCAAAAAACCGAGAGGCAGGTCCGGATATTTGGAGGGTATGGCCCAGATCCGGGTCAGGATCCATTCAGCAGTCTTATCACAGTTGGAAAGAAGTTGTTCCTAAATCTGGCCGTACGAGTCTTCAAGCTCCTGAACCTTCTCCCGGAGGGAAGAGGGACGAAAAGTGTGTTGGCTGGGTGGGTCGTGTCCTTGATTATCCTGGCAGCACTGCTCCGACAGTGTGTGGTGTAAAGTGAGTCCAAGGACGGAAGATTGGTTTGTGTGATGTGCTGCGCCGTGTTCACGATCTTCTGCAGCTTCTTTCGGTCTTGGACAGGACAATTTCCATACCAGGTTGTGATGCACCCTAGAAGAATGCTTTCTACGGTGCATCTATAAAAATTAGTGAGGGTTTTAGGGGACAGGCCAAATTTCTTTAGCTTTCTCAGGAAATAAAGGCACTGGTAGGCCTTCTTGGCAGTGGACTCTGCTTGGTTGGACCCAGTCAAGTCACTTGTGATACTGACCCCGAGGAACTTAAAGCTTTTGACCAGTTCCACGTGCGCACCACCGATGTAAATGGGGTCGTGCAGTCCGCTACTCCTTCTGAAGTCAACAACCAATTCCTCCGTCTTGCTGACATTGAGGGATAGGTTATTGTCTTCGCACCATGCCACCAGGTTCTTAATTTCCTCTCTGTACTCAAGCTCATCATTATCTGAGATACGACCTACATCAGCAAACTTATATATTGAGTTCGATGGAAACTTGGCTACACAATCATGGGAGTACAGCAGGGGGCTGAGTACACAGCCTTGTGGGGCACCGGTGCTCAGAATGATTGTAGAGGAGAGCTTGTCCCCTATTTTTACAGCCTGGGTCCTGTCTGTGAGGAAGTTGAAGATCCAGCTGCAGATCTGAGTGCTAAGGCCCAGGTTCCGGAGCTTAGGAATCAGTTTATTTGGAACGATGGTATTAAAGGCAGAGCTGTAGTCAATGAAAAGGAGCCTTACATATGTGTCTTTATTCTCCAGATGTTCTAAGGAGGAATGTAGGGCCAGAGAGATGGCATCCGCCGTTGACCTGTTGCTCCGGTAGGCGAATTGCAAAGCGTCGAGGTTGACCGGTAGGCTGTGGTTGATGTGTGCCATAACCAATCTCTCGAAGCACTTCATAGCAATTGATGTCAGAGCCACAGGTCGATAGTCATTCAGGCATGCCACCTTGCTCTTCTTCGGCACCGGGATTATCGTTGCCTTCTTAAAACACGAGGGGATCTTAGACTGAAGCAAGGAGCAGTTGAAGATATCAGCAAATACTCCAGCTAGCTCGCTTGCACAGGCCCGGAGAACCCACAATCTGGGCCCGTCACCTTCCTTGGATTTATCTTCAGGAAGGCCCTTCTAATGTCCTCCTCAGTGACAATGAATTTCAATGCCACCAGGTCCGGTTCATCAGGAAGAGAAGCACTACCGATATAGATATTCCCAGCCTTTTCTTTGTGCGTAGTGATCTCATTTAGACCCTGCCATAGTCTACCGGCATCCCTCTGGTTAGCCTGGGCTTCCAACTTGGCTCGATATTGCCTCTTGGCACCCCTAATAGCTTTCCAGAGTTCATGCCTGGATTCTGTGTAGCGTTTGGTATCCCCGGACCTAAAAGCTGCAGCTCTAGCCTTCAAAATAGACTAGACCTCATAATTCATCCAAGGTTTCCGGTTTGGGAATACCCAGATCGTCTTGTGAGACACACAGTCCTCTGAGCATTTCCAAATAAAGTCCGTGACAGCTGAGGCATACTCATCGACGTTAGCTGCCGAGTCCTTGAATACTAACCAGTCCACCGATTCAAAGCAGTCACGGAGGACCTCATCTGCTTCCTCTGTCCAACGCGACACTACCTTTGACACCATGACCTCCCGCTTCAGTTTCTGTTTGTAAGCCGGGAGGAGGAGTAAGGCCTGATGGTCCGATTTTCCGAAGTGAGGTCGTGGGACGGAACAGCAGGCATCCTTGACTGCTGTGTAGCAGTGGTCAAGTATATTCAGGCCTCTAGTGGGGCAGGAGACATGTTGGTATAACTTTGGCAGCGCCTTTCTGAGGTTGGCCTGGTTAAAGTCCCCGGCTGTAATGAGCAAAGCCTCCGGATACCTGGTCTCAAGTTCACTGATGCTGGCATACAGTATGTTCAGAGCGCACTCCATGTTCACCTAGGGGGTGAATGTAGACCGCTGTCAGTATGACAGATGTGAATTCCCGTGGCAGATAGTAGGGACGACACCTCACCGACAGGTATTCCAGGTCCGGGCTGCAGGAGCTTGTCAGTGCCACTGTGTTCGAGCATCATGCAGTGTTGATCAGTAGGCAGACACCACCTCCCCTCGTCTTGCCTGAAGACACCGTGCAGTCCATCTGATGGATCGAAAATCTCTCCGGCCAGATGGCACAGTCAGGGGTGGTAGGGGAGAGCCAGGTCTCGGTGAAACAGAATACACAGCAGTTCTGCATCTCCCTGCAGTAGGTGAGTCTCCCTTTAAGATCATCCACCTTGTTCTCTATGGCTTACACATTAACCAGTAGAATGGTGGGCATAGGGACCCTAAAGCCCCGCAACTTCAATCTGACCAGCAGCCCAGCTCTTTTCCCACGCTTCCTCGGTAAATAGTGCATCTTTCCAGGTTTCCATCGATGCAGTGTGTTGTTTGCAGCTCTTTGAGGTTGGTGGACATGTCCCGTGGGGATCAATCGGCGGGTTGCATCGTCGGGTGCTCCGGGTCGGGCCGAGTGACGGGGGAGGCTCCGCTGCCACTTCCAGCTGCAAATAAGTTGGCGACAAATAAGAGTATGAACAGATTTACTCACTGCAGTTTCATGCATTCAGACCTGGAGATGCTACAAACAGCCGGAAGTGAAAAATCACTACTTCAACAAGTTAGAAACGACGAAGAAGTTGAAGGTATCGACAATCATCTTCGATATTACAATAAAAATGAAAATGAAGATTAGCAGGATGCAATCATTCACAGCATTGTATGAAGGCAGTCTACCATCTACACCAGGAGTCTGCGCTGATTTTGTTCATAGGCAGTCAAAAGACTGCGATGCAGATGAATTTTTCCCATTGGTGAGTATTAGGAACTATTACACAGTTTTCATAGCACCTGATGAGGGGACTCAGCCTGAAACATCAACTGTTTATTTCTCTCCATAGATGCTGTCTGGGCTGCTGAATTCTTCCAGCATTTTGTGTGTGTTACAACAGAAAATCCTGTCTCCCCCTGTGATCAGATATGGACAGGAGGCAAGTCCCCACGTCCCTCTGCACTATCCCTAGAAAACTTCTTTCCAGTCCTGAAGAAGGGTCTCAGCCCAAAACATCAACTGTGTGAACATTTTCATGAATTTCACCAGACCTGCTGAGTTCCTCCAGTGTTTTAAGTGTATTGCTCTGGATTTCCAGCATCTGCAGAATTTCTTGTTTAAACAAAAAGCAATGGCAGAGACAGAACAGAGGTCAGCAGCTATTAAGAGAGGTTGAAGCAGTAGCAAGCACCATTTTTGGCATAGGTTGTTAGACTGACAGTATAACACATCTCAAACAAAGGAGAAATACCTTGCCAAAGTTTTATGAGCAACAACACAGTAACTGTGGTGAGCAGGGATGGCAAGATCGATTAAAATCGATTTGGCTGAAGTAGATGATGGCACAGATCAAAGCTAAGAGCTTTGGTTAGTTCCACTGTCAATCAGCCTGGAGACCACATCAGGGTTGACAGCGGACACTTAAATGAGATCATGTAACTCTCCTGCAGTCACTGTACTTAGTCAGAATAATTCGCTTGCTTCTACCCATGAAAGACACTGCAGTTTTGTAACATGTATTTTCCACAGTGCACCGAGGCTTTTTTCAATTCGACGGCTTTATTTCAACTCTACGAGTAAATACCTTGCTTGTGGAATGATAAGATTTATTTAGATATACAGCACTGAATTGGCCCTCCGGCCCTTCAAGGCACACCGCCCAGCAACCCTAGCCTAATCAAAGGACAGTTTGCAATGACCAATTAACTAACTAGTCCATCTCGGGACCGTAGGGGGAAACCAGAGCACCCAAAGGAAACCCACGCATTCCGCGGAAGGACATACAGACTCCTTACAGAATTGAAGTCCGAATTCTGACGCCCCAAGCTGTTTATAGCATCGTGCGACCGTGGTGCCCAGCTTGCTGTCAATTCTGCCATCTGCCCCCTTCACCTTCAACTCAGCTGAAACACTGACAGTCGCCCTGGGAATGATTAGTCAATATCGTCTCTCCCCAGACAAAATCAGCATTAAGAGGAAATAACTTTAACATAGATTTCTCATTTTTGGAACCATTAATATGTGTATCTGTCAAATATCAAACAGTTGATCAGTTTTTAAACAGAACAGCATGTAGAAAAGTAGACTGAGTTCTCAAATCATCAGGTCCCTCCAAGTGTGGGGTAGGAGAGGGAAGGGCTTGAAATTCCTTGGTAGGGTGATGTTGAGCAGGCGAAATAGTCCCGTAGAGTAACTGTGGGACTAAATAGCGTGCATGTAACTTGAAGATACGATACCACCAACATGATACCCCCACTGCCCAGTGCTCACTTCTGCTCACCTAGTCAAGCCTTACTGAGGGTGAGCGGCCGCCCCCAGCGAGTCCTGGGGGTCCTGTGCGCCAGTGTTTCTGCTCACGGAGTCCCGGCAAGCCAGACTGGGCAGTGGTCTGATCACAGAGGTCTGGCGCACTCCCAGCTCCGCAAGCCCACAGTTAGTCCTCAGCTGACTGGGGACTAGGGGTGAGGGTGAGAGTGAGGCTCTCTCTGGCAGTTTCATAGTGTTATCCACGGACGAGGTGACTGGCAGAGGGGCTGTGGTACTGGCGTCTGTGCCCAGTTTGGTGTGACGTGTGCTCTCTAGCAGGCAGGCTGCGTCGGGAGCTGCAGGCATCTCTGTGGTGACGGCCATCCCGCCAGGATCCCCCTTCCCTTCAGACACCTTCCGAGGGCGGCCCCTCCTCTTCTTGGAGGCCTGCCTGTCTTCGGAGGCAGGCATCGAACTGGCAGGGCGCTTCCGTGGCGAGGAGCAGGCTGGCGGGCTTTTTGGCTGGTCAGGCCAGTGCTTTCCATCCTTGAGCTTGCTGCTGACAGAACCCTTGCCAATGGACAGGTCGAGTAAGGTGGCACAGGGGTTTACCTCTGGCGCAGGACCCGGGAGGATGACAGCCACTTTCTTCAGCATTGGCACGCTTCCCGCAGCCATGATCCCTGTGCTGCTGGCCCCTGGCGGCAGAGTGAGCGGTACCGGAGGTGGGATGGCACCCATCCGGACGGGCAAGGCAGAGGGGGCGACGCAGGGACCAATACTGGCAGTTGGAATTGTAACCAGTTTCTTGGCCTGTGCCTTGGGCCGAATGGGGGCGAAGCGATTTATCACGCTGTCGACATCAGCCGCGCTGGTCTGCTTTCCCCGGCCGGCCGGTGGCCCATCTTCCTTTCCGCTCTGGACACCTGGCACTGTCCCCTTGGAAACCTCCGTCTGTGAGATTGAAACAAATGGGAAATTCAGTTCAGAAACGCAATGGACTGAAAGTTCAAGGAGTACATCAAACACACAGGTCAAGCAGCATCTACCGAGGGGAATAAGACCATAAGTTACAGGAGCAGAATTAGGCCATTTGGCCCATCAAGTCTACTCCACCATTTCATCATGGCTGATCATTTTCCCTCTCAGCCCCACCTCCCTCCCGTATCCCTTCATGTCCTGACTAATCAAGAATAAATCAACTTCTGCCTAAAATACACCCAATGACTTGGCTTCCAGAGCCACCTGTGGCAATGAATTCCACAGATTCACCACTCTCTGGCTAAAGAAATTCCTTTTCATCTCTGTTCTAAAAGGACACCACTCTATTCTGAGGCTATCTCCTCTGGCCCTACACTCTCCCACCATAGGAAACACCTCCTCACATCCATTCTACCAAGGTCATTCAACATTTAATAGGTTTCAATGAGGTCACCCCTCATTTTTATAAATTCCAGTGAGTATAGGCCCAGAGCCATCAAACGCTCTTCAATCCTGGAATCATTTTCGTGAACCTCCTTTGACCCCTCGACAATGTCAACACTTCCTATCTTAGATAAAGGGCCCAAAATCGCTCACAATACTCCAAGTGAGGCCTCACCAGTGCTTTATATGAAGTCTCAACATTACATCCTTGCTTTTATATTCTAGTCCTCTTGAAATGAATGATAACATTGCATTTGCCTTCCTCACCACTGACTCAACCTGCAAATTAACTTGAAGGGAATCCTGCGCAAGGACTTCCAAGTCCCTTTGCACCTCAGTTTTTTTGTATTTTCTCTCCATTTAGAAAATAATTAATCCTTTCATTTCTTCTACTTAAGTGCATGACCATACACTTCCTAGTACTATATCTCATCTGCCACTTCTTTGCCCATTCTTCAAATTCTAAGTCCTTCTGTAGCCTCTCAAAACTACCTGGCCCCCCCCCACCCATCTTCATATCACCCGCAAACTTCGCAACAAAGCCATCAATTCCATCATCCAAACCCTTGACATATAACACAATAAGAATTGGTCCCAACACAGACCCCTGTGGAACACCACTAAGTACTGGCAACCAGTCGGAAAAGGTTCCCTTTATTCCCAGTCTCTGCCTCCTGCCACTGCTTTATCAATGCTAGGATCTTTCCTGTAATACTATGGGCTCGTAGCTTGTTAAGCAGCCTCATGTGTGGCACCTTCTCAAAGACCTTATGCAAATCCAAGTACACAACATCAACCAATTCTCCTGAGGTCAGATTGACTGACTTGTAGTTTTCTTCCTTCCGCCTGTTACATATCCAACGAGCATGATGTAATTATCTTGTGAGCATTATGTCATTACCTCGTGATGGGCATGATGTAATTGTCTCATGATAGCGGAGTGATGTGATATCACGGTATAAAAGAACACAACTGTGATACAGTTCTCATTTTTATTTTTAAAAGTGTGGAGTGACATTTGTAATTTTCCTGTCTTCTGGAACCATTCCAGAATCTAGTGATTGTTGAAAGATCATTACTAATGCCTCCACAATCTCTTCAGCCACCTCTTTCAGAACTCTGGGGTGTACACCATCTGGTTCAGGTGACTTATCTACTTTCAGACCTTTGAGTTTCCCAAGAACCTTCTCAAATTGCAGAGCGTATTCTATCATATAATGATCACTTTCCTTAAGGGTTCTTTTACCTGGAGCTCTCAAATCAATTCTGGTTCATTCCACAACACCCAATCCAGAATAGTGGATCCTCTAGTGGGCTCGACCATGAGCAGTTCTAAAAAGCCATCTCGTAGACACTCTAGAAATTCCCCCTCTTGGAATCCAGCACCAACCAGATTTCCCCCAATCTACCTGCATATTGAAGTTTCTGCACCACCCTTTTGGCATCATTTTCTATCTCCCATTGGTAATTTGTAGGCCACATCCTTTCTACTGTTTGGGGGTTCTGTAAACAACTCCCATCAGGATCTTTTTACCCTTGCAGTTCCTTAGCTCTATCCACAATGATTCAACAACTTCCAACCCTGTCACCTCTTTGATTTCATTTTTTACCAACAGAGAAACGCCACCCCTCTGCCTTCCTGCTTGTCCTTTCGAAACAGTGTACATACTTGGACATTAAGGTCCCAACTGTAATTTTCTTTCAGCCATGACTCAGTGATGCCTACAACATCATACCTGCCAATCTGTAACTGTGCTACAAGTTCAACTACCTTATTCAGTACACTGCACGCATTCAATTACAACACTTTCAGTCCTGTATTCACCCTTTTCAATTTTGTCCTCCTTTTACATTGCAACTCATCCTTCTGACTGCAATTTTGCCCATTCAACAGCCTCTTTCTTCACTACACATTGCCTCTGTAAACCAGCTACCTCATCTTCAGTACTATTATCTGCCTTTTCTATGATAATTCTTGCATTGAAATGTATGCAGCTCAGGACACTATTCACACCATGCTCAACCTTTTGAATCCTAACTTCTGTCTAAGGTTTTACCAACATCTGCCTCCACAACCTCTCCACTAACTGTTCGGGCCCTCTGGTTCCCATTCCCCAGCAACTCTAGGTTAAACCCCACCACGCAGCATTAACAAAATTTACTGCTGGATATTATTCCCCTCCAGTTCAGGTGCAAATCTTCCCTTCTGTACTGGTCCCACTTTCCATTGAAGAGAACCCAATGTTCCAAAAATCTTATGCCTTTCCTCCTACACCAATTCCTTAGCCACGTATTAAACTGTACAATCTTCCAAGTTCTGGCCTCACTAGCATGTGGCATGGGTAACAATCCTGAAATCACAGCCCTGGAGGTCCTGCCCTTTAACTTAGCACCTAACTCACTGAACTCCCCAACTCGTCACTTGTCCTACTCAACTTCTAGCTGTTCACCCTCCCACTTAAGAATGCTGAGGACTCCACCCAAGATATCCTGGACCCTGGCATCTCAGAGGCGACATACCATCCAGGAATCTTGTTCTCACCCACAGAACCTCCTGTCCGTTCCCCTAACAAACAACTTCCCTATCACCACAGCACGCCTCTTCTCCTCCCTTCCCTTCCGAGTCACAGAGGCAGACTCAATGCCAGAGACTTGCCCACTGTGAATTTCCTCTGTTAGGTCACACATCCCGACAAAAGTATCTGAAGTGATATACCTATTGTTGAGGGGGATGGCCACAGGGTTACTCTAAGGTGTCTCCTTAACCCCTTTCCCCTTCCCAACTGTCACCCAGTTTCCTGTGTCTGGCAGCTTGGGTGTAACTACCTCTCTATATGTCCTATCCCCTTCAGCCTCCCGAATGATCCAGAATTCATCCAGTTCCAGCTTCAACTCCTTAAAGCAGATTCGTAGAAGCTGCAGCCAGATGCACTTCTCGCAGTTGCAGTCGTCAGGGACACTGGAGGTCTCCCTGCCTTCCCACATCCTGCAAGAGGAGGATTTCACCTATCTTGTCTGTCATCCCTACTGTCCTAGCTGAGCAAATAAAAAGAAGAGAATGAGAAGAAAATGAGCTTTTCTTTCCTTTGCTTTCTCTGATTAAGCTTCTCTTCATTGAAACCTCGAAGAGCTAAAGCCTTAAGGTTACGACGACCGCTGCGTTTCCCTCTGCCTTCCTTTAATTTGCTCTTACTAATCAATCCCAAACACCGATTGGTCACAAATCAAGGCGCTATTACACTGCTGCAACTCATATTCAAAACATCCGTGGTCACAAGTGAGGTACCAGAAGATTGCAGGATAGCTAATGTTGCTCCATTGTTTAAGAAAGGCTCTAAGGATAAACCACGAAATTATTAGCTGATGAGCCTTACATCAGTAGTGGGTAAGTTATTGGAAGGTATTCTAAGGAACTGGATATAAAAGTATTTGGTCTAGACAGGGAATGATAAGGGTCAATCAATATGGCTCTGTCCATGGCAAGTTGTGTCCAACCTACCTTATTGAGTTTATCAAGGAAGTTACTGGGATAGTTGATGAAGGCAAGACAGTGGATGTTGTCTACATGGACGTTAGTAAGGCATTTGACAAGGTCCCGCATAGGAGGTTGGTTCAAGAAGGTTGTTATTTGGCATTCAAGATGAGGTAGTAAATTGGATTAGACATTGGCTTTGAGAAAGAATGATTGAGAAAGTGGTTGTAGATGGTTGCCACTCTGACTGGAGATCTGTGCCTAATGGTGAGCCACAGGGATTGATGCTGGGTCTGTTGTTGTTTGTTATCTATTGTTATCTATTAATATCTGGATGATAATGTAGTAAAATGGATCAGCAAATTTGTGGATGATGCTAAGATTGTGTGTGTAGTGCACAGAGAGGAGGACTATCAAAGCTTGCAGTGGGATCTAGACCACATGGAAAAATGGACTGGAAAATGGCAGATGGTATTTAATGTAGACAAGTGTGAGGTGTTGTACTTTGGGAGGACCAACCATGTTAGGTCTTACACTGAGCAGTGCAGTAGAAGAAAGGGATCTGGGAATATAGATCCATAATTCCTTGAAAGTGGTGTCACAGGTAGATGGGTCATGAGGAAAGCTTTTGACACGTTGGCCTTCATAAATCAACGTACGAGTACAAGAGTTGAGATGTTACATTGAAATTGTGTAAGATGTTGGTGAGACCTAACTTGAAGTCTTGCATCCAGTTTTAGTCACCTACCTACAGGAAGATGTAAATAAGATTGAAAGATTGTAGAGAAAATGTACAAGGATGTTGCCGGGACTGGAGGACCTGAGTTATAGGAAAAGATTGAAAAGGTTAGGACTTCATTCCCTAGAACGTAGAAGATTGAGGGAAGATTTGATAGAGGTATACAAAGTTATAAGGGACATAGATAGGGTAAATGCAAGCAAGTTTTTTCCACTGAGGTTGGGTGAAACTACAATTAGAGGTCATGGGTTAAGGGTGAAAGGAGAATTGTTTAAGTGGAATATATTTAAGGGGAACTTCTTCACTCAGAGAGGGATGAGAGTGTGCAACGAACTGCCAGCACGTGGTGGATGCAGGGTCACTTTCAACATTTAAGAGAAATTTGGATAGATACATGGATGGGAGGGGTTTGGAGGTCTATGATCTAGGTGCAGGTCGATGGGATTAGGCAAATTAATAGTTTGGCTTGGACTAAATAGCTGAAGGACCTGATTCTCTGCTGTAGTGTTCTATGACTCTATGACTATAATAGATAGGATCTCATTGAACGTTGCATGTGAAGTATGGTGACATTGCACGCTGTACTGTGTGGGTTTGCCTGGTTCTTGAGTTCACATTCAAATGTTGAATCCATGACTTCAAGAAAGGAGACACCAAGATTTTGTTCAAGGCCAGTCTGATCTGTCAGGACTTTCTGGTTTTGTTTAAGAGCAACTCTGATTCCTAGAACAACTGGCTCTGTCAGGGTAATGAGAAATGGTAAGAATGTCAGTAACACGCACAATGAGCAATGCTCAGCACTCACCTGCAGGTCTTGTTGGAACATTAAGCAGTATAGCACGGTACAGGCCCTTTGACCCACAATGTTATGCTAAACGTTTATATTTTTTAAAGTTGGTTTTGTTTGTCACATGCAGGTTGAAACATACAGTGAAAGGCTTCATTTGTATCAATGACCAACAGAGTCAGAGAATGTTCTGGAGGCAGCTCGCATGTGTCGCCATGCTCCTGGTGCCAACATAGCATACCCACAACTTACTAACCCTAACTCGTACATCTGGGGGGAAACCAACGTGGCCAGGATGATAACATTCAAACTTCTTACAGACAGCAGCAGGAATTGGTGATCACTAACGCTGTAAAACAAGGTGTTAACCACTAACCTACACTAAGATCAGTCTAATGCTCCCCACCCTTCACTTTTTCATCCATGTGCCCATCTAACAGTTTCTTAAATGTCCCCAATGCATCTGCCTTTACCACCACCACAGTTCCTTAAGGCCGTCATATCCAGGGGGGAGGGAGAAGATAGTGGAGATAAGCTCACACTACCTATTAAATGGTCCCAGTAGCATGCGTCTGATATCGCCTCTGACTATCAAGTCCAGCTCCTGGCCTTCACACATGGTTTAGCTATGAAGCCCGACATAGCTGGGTCTTTCTGGGTTTTCAACATATTTTCTGCAGGTTAAGTAAAGAGCGGAAATCATCAGGATGGAAGCGTAAATGTCAAGTTTTTAAAAATGAAAGGGGGGCGGGAGTGGTGAAAATTTCTTCCATGTCAGAATTGTGTCTACTGACAGGAGAAAGGGCAAAGGCAGGTTATTGGCGCCTTAAATCCAGTTGTTTCCGGCAGATGGGGCTTGTTAGTCATGGTTGGCGGCTCATCTATGAGAAAGAAAGCTCTGATCTCAAATCTCTGCTGCTTTATGGCTATATCCACTCATAGGGAAGGCTTCGGGAGTAAACTGTGAGGAAAAATCTAGAGCCAGAGTTCCTAAGGCAACACTGAGTTCAACATTGACTGGCAACTCCTGCAACATACTTTTCAGTCAAACTGCATTGGTCTCTGCTCTTTTTTCTGAATCCATCAGCTACATGGAGAGGGGGACCCTGTTGCATGGGCAACAGCTTTCATACTGCCTGTGTTATCATATTGACAGCTGGGACACAGCATCGATGGTCAACCAGGACCAACGGAGAACTTCATCACCCTGGCAGACCAGTCCACACACCCGCCACTCTGTAATAAAGAAACCTACCTCTGACGTTCCTGTCCTCTCCTCAGTTTCCTTCCCAGTGATCTTGGACTGCTGTCGCTGCATTGGATCTTTCTGGGTTTTCAACATATTTTCTGCAGGTTAAGTAAAGAGTGTTAATCAACAGGATGGAAGTGCAAATGTAAAGTTTTTAAAAATGAAAGCGGGGGCGGGAGTGGTGAAAATTTCTTTCATGTCAGCATGACCTTCCATTACGGTGTTTGTTGCTAGTGTGGTCCAGTAAAGCATCTTTCTTCCCGAACATGAAGCGATGCAAGATCTTCTGTTACAGAATCACACCTTTCAGCCCAATGGGACTTGACGGGTTTATTCTCGAGAAAAGCCTCACCACACTGCATGTAGGGTATTAACAGAGAAAGTCTAGGCAACTGTTTTCACTTCCACAGCATTCTGGAACCAATGAAGTTGTTGCACTTCACTGGTCCGGAAGGGCATGTTCAGCGCTGTATCTTTAAATACACAAATCACTGTTGTTCTTATTTTAGGTACTTTATGTGGAATAAATATTGGAGCACTCTCCTGGTTTTCTTCACAGGAATCTACATCCACCAGAGAGGAAGTCACTATTCATGTGAAACATGTTTGAGAGGAAATCATTTGCAAACCTTTGGTGGAACCGCATGGTTGGGAGAGGAGAAGCAGCACATTGAACACAAGGAACTGTAAATGCTGAAATCAGAGCAGCAAACTAGCAGCTGGTAGAAACTGGCTCAGGCTGCATCTGCGGAGGGAAATGTTTCGGGTCAAGACCCATCATCTGGACAGCTTTTCGAAAAGGAGCTACTTTGCATGTTGGGCTGAAGGGTCTTTTGATTTGCCACAGAGTTCTAACAGTTTGAGAAGGAAAAGATTCGAGAAGATTAGAGAAGATCCTGGTTCAAGGAGAGGTGCAAATGCTTCACTCACCAGTCATAAGCTCCTCCTTCACCAGCATTGCGTTCTTGGTCCTGGGGCTGATGAGGTGCTCCATCACGAGGAAACGGGCCAGGTCCACAACTGAGTCGAATTGCCTCATCAGCACCCGCTGAGCCCACTCACAGATCAGGCTGATGGCCGCTGACACCAGCACCTCGTTCTGCTGGGACTTGTCTGCTTCCTTCGCCTCCAGCTAACATGGAGAGAAGCAGGAGGGGAGGGGAGAGTGGGGAGAGGGGTGAGAAAAACACACAAAGCACTGGCATAAATCATGTTACATAGAAACATGGAAAATAGGTGCAGGAGTAGGCCATTCAGCCCTTCGAGCCTGCACCGCCATTCAGTATGATCATGGCTGATCATCCAACTCAGAACCCTGTACCTGCCTTCTCTCCATACCCCCTGATCCCTTTAGCCACAAGGGCCATATCTAACTCCCTCTTAAATATAGTCAATGAACTGGCCTCAACTGTTTCCTGTGGCAGAGAATTCCACAGATTCACCACTCTCTGTGTGAAGAAGCTTTTCCTCATCTCGGTCCTAAAAGGCTTCCCCTTTATCCTCAAACTGTGACCCCTCGTTCTGGACTTCCCCAACATCGGGAACAATCTTCCTGCATTTAGCCTGTCCAATCCCTTTAGGATTTTATACGTTTCAATAAGATCCCCCCTCAATCTTCTAAATTCCAACGAGTATAAGCCTAGTCGATCCAATTTTTTATCATATGAAAGTCCTGCCATCCCAGGAATCAATCTGGTGAACCTTCTTTGTACTCCCTCTATGGCAAGAATGTCTTTCCTCAGATTAGGGGACCAAAACTACACACAATACTCCAGGTGTGGTCTCATCAAGGCCTTGTAGAACTGCAGTAGTACCTCCCTGCTCCTGTACTCAAATCCTCTTGCTATGAATGCCAGCATACCATCCGCCTTTTTCACCGCCTGCTGTACCTGCATGCCCACTTTCAATGACATAAAATGGCATGTCTGGTCCTTAACAAAGGATTGGACTAGTACGGCACAGCCTTGGTCCAGCTCTATATAATGTGCCTTTCTCCCTCCCCCACCGCCAATCAATCCCACAGTGTACTATATCTCTCCCCATCATCCCTGACCATATCTCTCCCCCACTCCCTTTTCTCCATTATCCCTGTGTACCATATCTGTTCCTTATTCTCTGCTCCCCATCATCCCTACTGTGTACCATCTCTCTCCCCTGTTCCTTCTCCCCATCATCCGTCTACCATATCTCTTCCTCATTCCCTTCTCCCCATCGTCCCTACTGTGCACTATATCCCTCCCTCATTCCCTTCTCCCCAATGTCCTTACTACATACCATATCTCTCCCCCATTCCTTCTCCCCATCGTGTGTGTGTACATTTCCCCCGCCTTCTCCCCATCAATCTGCTCTCTTTCTCTCCCCTCCCCGTTCTCTTGTACACTATGCCACCATCTCCCTCATTCCATCACACATTGCAGACCTCTCTGCTTGCTGTGCATCGCCAACTCTGCTGCTGGGTTAGTGTCTCTACAGACCCACTCTGTCTATTTGTCACTCCTCTACATTTGGATTGACATCACACAAAAAAAAACAGCACTTCTGACAGTGGTGGACTCCCAGTAACACAGCAGACTCCCTCAGTATAACATTTAGTATTGATCTAGGTAGTGTGCTTAAGTCTTTGGAGTTATGAACTTGTACCCATGACACCACAACCCTGCAAGGAGAAACAATAAAACTCTGACTACACTTGGGAGTATTGTGTTCAGTTCTGGTCGGCTTATTATAGTAAGGATGTGGAGGCTTTAGGGAGGGTGCAGAGGAGACTTAACAGGATGTTGCCTGGATTACAGAGCATGTCTTACGAGGATAAGTTGAGTAAACTTGGGCTTTTCTCTTTGGAGCGAAGCAGGGTGAGAAGTGACTTAACGTAAGCGTACAAGCTGATAAGAGTCATAGACAGAGTGGACAGCCAGAGATTTTTTTTTCTCAGGGTATTTTTTTTTATGATGGCTAATATGAGGGGGCATCATTTTAAGATCATCGGAGAAAAGTACAGGGGGATGTCAGAGGTAGTTTGTTTGTTTTTAATGCCCTTCCAGGGGTGATTGTAGAGGCAGACACATTAGGAGTATTTAAGAAACTCTTACATTGCCATATGGATGATAGCATAACGGAGGGCTATGTAGGACAGAATGATTAGATTGACCTTAGAGTAGGTTAAAAGGTTGACACAACACTGAGGGGTGAAGGGCCTGGACTGTGATGTTCTATATTGTGTCCATTACCGATAAGAGAATGAAAAGTTACATAATCTTTCTGTGACTGCAAAAGTGAGAAGACAGGAGTCAGTGAGCAGTACAGTGAAGGGCAAGTGATTGCTTTTTTAAGAATGTACAATCCTCCTGGTCCAACGAGCCTACAAACAGACTAATGCAATAATATTTTGCAATCCCACTTACCGGGTCTGGGAGCTTCAAGTCCAGGCTTGGAAGGGAAGGCATGCTGACCACAGTCTTTCTTCTAATCCCACCATAGCAGTATGTTGGAAAGAGTTAAGTATATAAATAAAAACCACGAGATTCTGCACATGCTGGAAATCCACAGCAACACACACAAAATGCTGGAGGAACTCAGGCCGGGCATCATTTATGGAAATGAACAAACAGTCAACGCTTTGGGCCTTCTTCAGGACTGGAAAGGAAGGGGGAGGAACATGGAAAAAACCTACCTGGTTCACTAAGGAAATGTTTCATAGTCTGGTCTATTTCTCCAGCATTTTGGGTGTTGCTCAAGTATATAACTGCCTCTCAAAGTCCAACCCTACATCCCCATCGTGAGAGGTAGAAATGGGTAAGGGATGGCCAACGTAGCTCTGTTAAAACTGTATAGGCCAATCCCCTGTACAGTGGATACAGTGGATTGTAGGAACAATGATGAACTTCAACCATACCATCAACTTTGGACAATGGAGAAGAAGAGGTCATCAATGGGAGCACAGGGCCCAAAAACAAGAAGTACATGAACAACATCATCGCATTGTGGATTATGATAACATTGAATTAATTTCCTGGATTAGCATACAGTAATATTGATAATGATCTTTATTTATTTAAATGTTTTACTTAGAGATACACTGCAGAATAGGCCCTTCTGGTCCAACGAGCCATGCTGCTTAGCAACCCACCTATTTAACACAAGCCTAAT